>NW_027469710.1:0-74729 GCF_051020765.1 Lasioglossum baleicum
GCATAACGCATAACGCATAACGCATAACGCTAACGCATAACGCATAACGCATAACGCATAACGCATAACGCATAACGCATAACGCATAACGCATAACGCATAACGCATAACGCATAACGCATAACGCATAACGCATAACGCATAACGCATAACGCATAACGCATAACGCATAACGCATAACGCATAGCGCATTACGCTTAACGCGTAAAGCAAAACTCATAACCCATAACGCATAACGCATAACGCATAACGCATAACGCATAACGCATAACGCATAACGCATAACGCATAACGCATAACGCATGACGCATAACGCATAACGCATAACGCATAACGCATAACGCATAACGCATAACGCATAACGCATAACGCATAACGCATAACGCATAACGCATAACGCATAACGCATAACGCATAACGCATAACGCATAACGCATAACGCATAACGCATAACGCATAACGCATAACGCATAACGCATAACGCATAACGCATAACGCATAACGCATAACGCATAACGCATAACGCATAACGCATAACGCATAACGCATAGCGCATAACGCATAACGCATAACGCATAACGCATAACGCATAACGCATAACGCATAACGCATAACCCATAACGCATAACGCATAACGCATAACGCATAACGCATAACGCATAACGCATAACGCATAACGCATAACGCATAACGCATAACGCATAACGCATAACGCATAACGCATAACGCATAACGCATAACGCATAACGCATAACCCATAGCGCATAACGCTTAACGCGTAAAGCAAAACTCATAACCCATAACGCATAACGCATAACGCATAACGCATAACGCATAACGCATAACGCATAACGCATAACGCATAACGCATAACGCATAACGCATAACGCATAACGCATAACGCATAACGCATAACGCATAACGCATAACGCATAACGCATAACGCATAACGCATAACGCATAACGCATAACGCATAACGCATAACGCATAACGAATAACGCATAACGCATAACGCATAACGCATAACGCATAACGCATAACGCATAACGCATAACGCATAACGCATAACGCATAACGCATAACGCATAACGCATAACGCATAACGCATAACGCATAACGCATAACGCATAACGCATAACGCATAACGCATAACGCATAACGCATAACGCATAACGCATAACGCATAACGCATAACGCATAACGCATAACGCATAACGCATAACGCATAACGCATAACGCATAACGCATAACGCATAACGAATAACGCATAACGCATAACGCATAACGCATAACGCATAACGCATAACGCATAACGCATAACGCATAACGCATAACGCATAACGCATAGCGCATTACGCATAACGCATAACGCATAACGCATAACGCATAACGCATAACGCATAACGCATAACGCATAACGCATAACGCATAACGCATAACGCATAACGCATAACGCATAACGCATAACGCATAACGCATAACGCATAACGCATAACGCATAACGCATAACGCATAACGCATAACGCATAACGCATAACGCATAACGCATAAAGCATGACGCATAACGCATAACGCATAACGCATAACGCATAAAGCATAACGCATAACGCATAACGCATAACGCATAACGCATAACGCATAACGCATAACGCATAACGCATAACGCATAACGCATAACGCATAACGCATAACGCATAACGCATAACGCATAACGCATAACGCATAACGCATAACGCATAACGCATAACGCATAACGCATAACGCATAACGCATAACGCATAACGCATAACGCATAACGCATAACGCATAAAGCATGACGCATAACGCATAACGCATAACGCATAACGCATAACGCATAACGCATAACGCATAACGCATAACGCATAACGCATAACGCATAACGCATAACGCATGACGCATGACGCATGACGCATAACGCATAACGCATAACGCATAACGCGTAACGCGTAACACATAACGCGTGACGCATAACGTATAACGCGTGACGCATAACGCGTAACGCATAACGCATAACGCATAACGCATAACGCATAACGCATAACGCATAACGCATGACGCATAACGCAAAGCCGATAACGCATAACGCATAACGCATAACGCATAACGCATAACGCATAACGCATAACGCATAACGCATAACGCATAACGCATAACGCATAACGCATAACGCATAACGCATAACGCATAACGCATAACGCATAACGCATAACGCATAACGCATAACGCATAACGCATAACGCATAACGCATAACGCATAACGCATAACGCATAACGCATAACGCATAACGCATAATGCATAACGCATAACGCATAACGCATAACGCATAACGCATAACGCATAACGCATAACGCATAACGCATAACGCATAAAGCATGACGCATAACGCATAACGCATAACGCATAACGCATAAAGCATAACGCATAACGCATAACGCATAACGCATAACGCATAACGCATAACGCATAACGCATAACGCATAACGCATAACGCATAACGCATAACGCATAACGCATAACGCATAACGCATAACGCATAACGCATAACGCATAACGCATAACGCATAACGCATAACGCATAACGCATAACGCATAACGCATAACGCATAACGCATAACGCATAACGCATAACGCATAACGCATAACGCATAACGCATAACGCATAACGCATAACGCATAAAGCATGACGCATAACGCATAACGCATAACGCATAACGCATAACGCATAACGCATAACGCATAACGCATAACGCATAACGCATAACGCATAACGCATAACGCATAACGCATAACGCATAACGCATGACGCATGACGCATGACGCATAACGCATAACGCATAACGCGTAACGCGTAACACATAACGCGTGACGCATAACGTATAACGCGTGACGCATAACGCGTAACGCATAACGCATAACGCATAACGCATAACGCATAACGCATAACGCATGACGCATAACGCAAAGCCGATAACGCATAACGCATAACGCATAACGCATAACGCATAACGCATAACGCATAACGCATAACGCATAACGCATAACGCATAACGCATAACGCATAACGCATAACGCATAACGCATAACGCATAACGCATAACGCATAACGCATAACCCATAACGCATAACGCATAAAGCATAACGCATAACGCATAACGCATAACGCATAACGCATAACGCATAACGCATAACGCATAACGCATAACGCATAACGCATAACGCATAACGCATAACGCATAACGCATAACGCATAACGCATAACGCATAACGCATAACGCATAACCCATAACGCATAACGCATAAAGCATAACGCATAACGCATAACGCATAACGCATAACGCATAACGCATAACGCATAACGCATAACGCATAACGCATAACGCATAACGCATAACGCATAACGCATAACGCATAACGCATAACGCATAACGCATAACGCATAACGCATAACGCATAACGCATAACGCATAACGCATAACGCATAACGCATAACGCATAACGCATAACGCATAACGCATAACGCATAACGCATAACGCATAACGCATAACGCATAACGCATAACGCATAACGCATAACGCATAACGCATAACGCATAAAGCATGACGCATAACGCATAACGCATAACGCATAACGCATAAAGCATAACGCATAACGCATAACGCATAACGCATAACGCATAACGCATAACGCATAACGCATAACGCATAACGCATAACGCATAACGCATAACGCATAACGCATAACGCATAACGCATAACGCATAACGCATAACGCATAACGCATAACGCATAACGCATAACGCATAACGCATAACGCATAACGCATAAAGCATGACGCATAACGCATAACGCATAACGCATAACGCATAACGCATAACGCATAACGCATAACGCATAACGCATAACGCATAACGCATAACGCATAACGCATAACGCATAACGCATAACGCATGACGCATGACGCATGACGCATAACGCATAACGCATAACGCATAACGCGTAACGCGTAACACATAACGCGTGACGCATAACGTATAACGCGTGACGCATAACGCGTAACGCATAACGCATAACGCATAACGCATAACGCATAACGCATGACGCATAACGCAAAGCCGATAACGCATAACGCATAACGCATAACGCATAACGCATAACGCATAACGCATAACGCATAACGCATAACGCATAACGCATAACGCATAACGCATAACGCATAACGCATAACGCATAACGCATAACGCATAACGCATAACGCATAACGCATAACGCATAACGCATAACGCATAACGCATAACGCATAACGCATAACGCATAACGCATAACGCATAACGCATAACGCATAACGCATAACGCATAACGCATAACGCATAACGCATAACGCATAACGAATAACGCATAACGCATAACGCATAACGCATAACGCATAACGCATAACGCATAACGCATAACGCATAACGCATAACGCATAACGCATAGCGCATTACGCTTAACGCGTAAAGCAAAACTCATAACCCACAACGCATAACGCATAACGCATAACGCATAACGCATAACGCATAACGCATAACGCATAACGCATAACGCATAACGCATAACGCATAACGCATAACGCATAACGCATAACGCATAACGCATAACGCGTAACGCGTAACACATAACGCGTGACGCATAACGTATAACGCGTGACGCATAACGCAAAGCCGATAACGCATAACGCATAACGCATAACGCATAACGCATAACGCATAACGCATAACGCATAACGCATAACGCATAACGCATAACGCATAACGCATAACGCATAACGCATAACGCATAACGCATAACGCATAACGCATAACGCATAACGCATAACGCATAACGCATAACGCATAACGCATAACGCATAACGCATAACGCATAACGCATAACGCATAACGCATAACGCATAACGCATAACGCATAACGCATAACGCATAACGCATAACGCATAACGCATAACGCATAACGCATAACGCATAACGCATAACGCATGACGCATGACGCATGACGCATAACGCATAACGCATAACGCATAACGCATAACGCATAACGCATAACGCATAACGCATAACGCATAACGCATAACGCATAACGCATAACGCATAACGCATAACCCATAGCGCATAACGCTTAACGCGTAAAGCAAAACTCATAATCCATAACGCATAACGCATAACGCATAACGCATAACGCATAACGCATAACGCATAACGCATAACGCATAACGCATAACGCATAACGCATAACGCATAACGCATAACGCATAACGCATAACGCATAACGCATAACGCATAACGCATAACGCATAACGCATAACGCATAACGCATAACGCATAACGCATAACGCATAACGCATAACGCATAACGCATAACGCATAACGCATAACGCATAACGCATAACGCATAACGCATAACGCATAACGCATAACGCATAACGCATAACGCATAACGCATAACGCATAACGCATAACGCATAACGCATAACGCATAACGCATAACGCATAACGCATAACGCATAAAGCATGACGCATAACGCATAACGCATAACGCATAACGCATAAAGCATAACGCATAACGCATAACGCATAACGCATAACGCATAACGCATAACGCATAACGCATAACGCATAACGCATAACGCATAACGCATAACGCATAACGCATAACGCATAACGCATAACGCATAACGCATAACGCATAACGCATAACGCATAACGCATAACGCATAACGCATAACGCATAACGCATAACGCATAACGCATAACGCATAACGCATAACGCATAACGCATAAAGCATGACGCATAACGCATAACGCATAACGCATAACGCATAACGCATAACGCATAACGCATAACGCATAACGCATAACGCATAACGCATGACGCATGACGCATGACGCATAACGCATAACGCATAACGCATAACGCATAACGCATTACGCATAACGCATAACGCATAACGCATAACGCGTAACGCGTAACACATAACGCGTGATGCATAACGTATAACGCGTGACGCATAACGCAAAGCCGATAACGCATAACGCATAACGCATAACGCATAACGCATAACGCATAACGCATAACGCATAACGCATAACGCATAACGCATAACGCATAACGCATAACGCATAACGCATAACGCATAACGCATAACGCATAACGCATAACGCATAACGCATAACGCATAACGCATAACGCATAACGCATAACGCATAACGCATAACGCATAACGCATAACGCATAACGCATAACGCATAACGCATAACGCATAACGCATAACGCATAACGCATAACGCATGACGCATGACGCATGACGCATAACGCATAACGCATAACGCATAACGCATAACGCATAACGCATAACGCATAACGCATAACGCATAACGCATAACGCATAACGCATAACGCATAACCCATAGCGCATAACGCTTAACGCGTAAAGCAAAACTCATAACCCATAACGCATAACGCATAACGCATAACGCATAACGCATAACGCATAACGCATAACGCATAACGCATAACGCATAACGCATAACGCATAACGCATAACGCGTAACGCATAACGCATAACGCATAACGCATAACGCATAACGCATAACGCATAACGCATAACGCATAACGCATAACGCATCACGCATAACTCTTAACGCATAACGCATAACGCATAACGCATAACGCATAACGCATAACGCATAACGCATAACGCATAACGCATAACGCATAACGCATAACGCATAACGCATAACGCATAACGCATAACGCATAACGCATAACGCATAACGCATAACGCATAACGCATAACGCATAAAGCATAACGCATAACGCATAACGCATAACGCATAACGCATAACGCATAACGCATAACGCATAACGCATAACGCATAACCCATAGCGCATAACGCTTAACGCGTAAAGCAAAACTCATAACCCATAACGCATAACGCATAACGCATAACGCATAACGCATAACGCATAACGCTAACGCATAACGCATAACGCATAACGCATAACGCATAACGCATAACGCATAACGCATAACGCATAACGCATAACGCATAACGCATAACGCATAACGCATAACGCATAACGCATAACGCATAACGCATAACGCATAACGCATAACGCATAACGCATAACGCATAGCGCATTACGCTTAACGCGTAAAGCAAAACTCATAACCCATAACGCATAACGCATAACGCATAACGCATAACGCATAACGCATAACGCATAACGCATAACGCATAACGCATAACGCATGACGCATAACGCATAACGCATAACGCATAACGCATAACGCATAACGCATAACGCATAACGCATAACGCATAACGCATAACGCATAACGCATAACGCATAACGCATAACGCATAACGCATAACGCATAACGCATAACGCATAACGCATAACGCATAACGCATAACGCATAACGCATAACGCATAACGCATAACGCATAACGCATAACGCATAACGCATAACGCATAACGCATAACGCATAACGCATAACGCATAGCGCATAACGCATAACGCATAACGCATAACGCATAACGCATAACGCATAACGCATAACGCATAACCCATAACGCATAACGCATAACGCATAACGCATAACGCATAACGCATAACGCATAACGCATAACGCATAACGCATAACGCATAACGCATAACGCATAACGCATAACGCATAACGCATAACGCATAACGCATAACCCATAGCGCATAACGCTTAACGCGTAAAGCAAAACTCATAACCCATAACGCATAACGCATAACGCATAACGCATAACGCATAACGCATAACGCATAACGCATAACGCATAACGCATAACGCATAACGCATAACGCATAACGCATAACGCATAACGCATAACGCATAACGCATAACGCATAACGCATAACGCATAACGCATAACGCATAACGCATAACGCATAACGCATAACGCATAACGAATAACGCATAACGCATAACGCATAACGCATAACGCATAACGCATAACGCATAACGCATAACGCATAACGCATAACGCATAACGCATAACGCATAACGCATAACGCATAACGCATAACGCATAACGCATAACGCATAACGCATAACGCATAACGCATAACGCATAACGCATAACGCATAACGCATAACGCATAACGCATAACGCATAACGCATAACGCATAACGCATAACGCATAACGCATAACGCATAACGCATAACGCATAACGAATAACGCATAACGCATAACGCATAACGCATAACGCATAACGCATAACGCATAACGCATAACGCATAACGCATAACGCATAACGCATAGCGCATTACGCTTAACGCGTAAAGCAAAACTCATAACCCACAACGCATAACGCATAACGCATAACGCATAACGCATAACGCATAACGCATAACGCATAACGCATAACGCATAACGCATAACGCATAACGCATAACGCATAACGCATAACGCATAACGCATAACGCATAACGCATAACGCATAACGCATAACGCATAACGCATAACGCATAACGCATAACGCATAACGCATAACGCATAACGCATAACGCATAACGCATAACGCATAACGCATAACGCATAACGCATAACGCATAACGCATAACGCATAACGCATAACGCATAACGCATAACCCATAGCGCATAACGCTTAACGCGTAAAGCAAAACTCATAACCCATAACGCATAACGCATAACGCATAACGCATAACGCATAACGCATAACGCATAACGCATAACGCATAACGCATAACGCATAACGCATAACGCATAACGCATAACGCATAACGCATAACGCATAACGCATAACGCATAACGCATAACGCATAACGCATAACTCATAACGCATAACGCATAACGCATAACGCATAACGCATAACGCATAACGCATAACGCATAACGCATAACGCATAACGCATAACGCATAACGCATAACGCATAACGCATAACGCATAACGCATAACGCATAACGCATAACGCATAACGCATAACGCATAACGCATAACGCATAACGCATAACGAATAACGCATAACGCATAACGCATAACGCATAACGCATAACGCATAACGCATAACGCATAACGCATAACGCATAACGCATAACGCATAACGCATAACGCATAACGCATAACGCATAACGCATAACGCATAACGCATAACGCATAGCGCATAACGCATAACGCATAACGCATAACGCATAACGCATAACGCATAACGCATAACGCATAACGCATAACGCATAACGCATAACGCATAACGCATAACGCATAACGCATAACGCATAACGCATAACGCATAACGCATAACCCATAGCGCATAACGCTTAACGCGTAAAGCAAAACTCATAACCCATAACGCATAACGCATAACGCATAACGCATAACGCATAACGCATAACGCATAACGCATAACGCATAACGCATAACGCATAACGCATAACGCATAACGCATAACGCATAACGCATAACGCATAACGCATAACGCATAACGCATAACGCATAACGCATAACGCATAACGCATAACGCATAACGCATAACGCATAACGCATAACGCATAACGCATAACGCATAACGCATAACGCATAACGCATAACGCATAACGCATAACGCATAACGCATAACGCATAACGCATAACGCATAACGCATAACGCATAACGCATAACGCATAACGCATAACGCATAACGCATAACGCATAACGCATAACGCATAACGCATAACGCATAACGCATAACGCATAACGCATAACGCATAACGCATAACGCATAACGCATAACGCATAACGCATAACGCATAACGCATAACGCATAACGCATAACGCATAACGCATAACGCATAACGCATAACGCATAACGCATAACGCATAACGCATAACGCATAACGCATAACGCATAACGCATAACGCATAACGCATAACGCATAACGCATAACCCATAGCGCATAACGCTTAACGCGTAAAGCAAAACTCATAACCCATAACGCATAACGCATAACGCATAACGCATAACGCATAACGCATAACGCATAACGCATAACGCATAACGCATAACGCATAACGCATAACGCATAACGCATAACGCATAACGCATAACGCATAACGCATAACGCATAACGCATAACGCATAACGCATAACGCATAACGCATAACGCATAACGCATAACGCATAACGCATAACGCATAACGCATAACGCATAACGCATAACGCATAACGCATAACGCATAACGCATAACGCATAACGCATAACGCATAACGCATAACGCATAACGCATAACGCATAACGCATAACGAATAACGCATAACGCATAACGCATAACGCATAACGCATAACGCATAACGCATAACGCATAACGCATAACGCATAACGCATAACGCATAACGCATAACGCATAACGCATAACGCATAACGCATAACGCATAACGCATAACGCATAACGCATAACGCATAACGCATAACGCATAACGCATAACGCATAACGCATAACGCATAACGCATAACGCATAACGCATAACGCATAACGCATAACGCATAAAGCATAGCGCATTACGCTTAACGCGTAAAGCAAAACTCATAACCCACAACGCATAACGCATAACGCATAACGCATAACGCATAACGCATAACGCATAACGCATAACGCATAACGCATAACGCATAACGCATAACGCATAACGCATAACGCATAACGCATAACGCATAACGCATAACGCATAACGCATAACGCATAACGCATAACGCATAACGCATAACGCATAACGCATAACGCATAACGCATAACGCATAACGCATAACGCATAACGCATAACGCATAACGCATAACGCATAACGCATAACGCATAACGCATAACGCATAACGCATAACGCATAACGCATAACGCATAACGCATAACGCATAACGCATAACGCATAACGCATAACGCATAACGCATAACGCATAACGCATAACGCATAACGCATAACGCATAACGCATAACGCATAACGCATAACGCATAACGCATAACGCATAACGCATAACGCATAACGAATAACGCATAACGCATAACGCATAACGCATAACGCATAACGCATAACGCATAACGCATAACGCATAACGCATAACGCATAACGCATAACGCATAACGCATAACGCATAACGCATAACGCATAACGCATAACGCATAACGCATAACGCATAACGCATAACGCATAACGCATAACGCATAACGCATAACGCATAACGCATAACGCATAACGCATAACGCATAACGCATAACGCATAACGCATAACGCATAACGCATAACGCATAACGCATAACGCATAACGCATAACGCATAACGCATAACGCATAACGCATAACGCATAACGCATAACGCATAACGCATAACGCATAACGCATAACGCATAACGCATAACGCATAACGCATAACGCATAACGCATAACGCATAACGCATAACGCATAACGCATAACGCATAACGCATAACGCATAACGCATAACGCATAACGCATAACGCATAACGCATAACGCATAACGCATAACGCATAACGAATAACGCATAACGCATAACGCATAACGCATAACGCATAACGCATAACGCATAACGCATAACGCATAACGCATAACGCATAACGCATAACGCATAACGCATAACGCATAACGCATAACGCATAACGCATAACGCATAACGCATAACGCATAACGCATAACGCATAACGCATAACGCATAACGCATAACGCATAACGCATAACGCATAACGCATAACGCATAACGCATAACGCATAACGCATAACGCATAACGCATAACGCATAACGCATAACGCATAACGCATAACGCATAACGCATAACGCATAACGCATAACGCATAACGCATAACGCATAACGCATAACGCATAACGCATAACGCATAACGCATAACGCATAACGCATAACGCATAACGCATAACGCATAACGCATAACGCATAACGCATAACGCATAACGCATAACGCATAACGCATAACGCATAACGCATAACGCATAACGCATAACGCATAACGCATAACGCATAACGCATAACGCATAACGCATAACGCATAACGCATAACGCATAACGCATAACGCATAACGCATAACGAATAACGCATAACGCATAACGCATAACGCATAACGCATAACGCATAACGCATAACGCATAACGCATAACGCATAACGCATAACGCATAACGCATAACGCATAACGCATAACGCATAACGCATAACGCATAACGCATAACGCATAACGCATAACGCATAACGCATAACGCATAACGCATAACGCATAACGCATAACGCATAACGCATAACGCATAACGCATAACGCATAACGCATAACGCATAACGCATAACGCATAACGCATAACGCATAACGCATAACGCATAACGCATAACGCATAACGCATAACGCATAACGCATAACGCATAACCCATAGCGCATAACGCTTAACGCGTAAAGCAAAACTCATAACCCATAACGCATAACGCATAACGCATAACGCATAACGCATAACGCATAACGCATAACGCATAACGCATAACGCATAACGCATAACGCATAACGCATAACGCATAACGCATAACGCATAACGCATAACGCATAACGCATAACGCATAACGCATAACGCATAACGCATAACGCATAACGCATAACGCATAACGCATAACGCATAACGCATAACGCATAACGCATAACGCATAACGCATAACGCATAACGCATAACGCATAACGCATAACGCATAAACGCATAACGCATAACGCATAACGCATAACGCATAACGCATAACGCATAACGCATAACGCATAACGCATAACGCATAACGCATAACGCATAACGCATAACGTATAACGCATAACGCATAACGCATAACGCATAACGCATAACGCATAACGCATAACGCATAACGCATAACGCATAACGCATAACGCATAACGCATAACGCATAACGCATAACGCATAACGCATAACGCATAACGCATAACGCATAACGCATAACGCATAACGCATAACGCATAACGCATAACGCATAACGCATAACGCATAACGCATAACGCATAACGCATAACGCATAACGCATAACGCATAACGCATAACGCATAACGCATAACGCATAACGCATAACGCATAACGCATAACGCATAACGCATAACGCATAACGCATAACGCATAACGCATAACGCATAACGCATAACGCATAACGCATAACGCATAACGCATAACGCATAACGCATAACGCATAACGCATAACGCATAACGCATAACGCATAACGCATAACGCATAACGCATAACGCATAACGCATAACGCATAACGCATAACGCATAACGCATAACGCATAACGCATAACGCATAACGCATAACGCATAACGCATAACGCATAACGCATAACGCATAACGCATAACGCATAACGCATAACGCATAACGCATAACCCATAGCGCATAACGCTTAACGCGTAAAGCAAAACTCATAACCCATAACGCATAACGCATAACGCATAACGCATAACGCATAACGCATAACGCATAACGCATAACGCATAACGCATAACGCATAACGCATAACGCATAACGCATAACGCATAACGCATAACGCATAACGCATAACGCATAACGCATAACGCATAACGCATAACGCATAACGCATAACGCATAACGCATAACGCATAACGCATAACGCATAACGCATAACGCATAACGCATAACGCATAACGCATAACGCATAACGCATAACGCATAACGCATAACGCATAACGCATAACGCATAACGCATAACGCATAACGCATAACGCATAACGCATAACGCATAACGCATAACGCATAACGCATAACGCATAACGCATAACGCATAACGCATAACGCATAACGCATAACGCATAACGCATAACGCATAACGCATAACGCATAACGCATAACGCATAACGCATAACGCATAACGCATAACGCATAACGCATAACGCATAACGCATAACGCATAACGCATAACGCATAACGCATAACGCATAACGCATAACGCATAACGCATAACGCATAACGCATAACGCATAACGCATAACGCATAACGCATAACGCATAACGCATAACGCATAACGCATAACGCATAACGCATAACGCATAACGCATAACGCATAACGCATAACGCATAACGCATAACGCATAACGCATAACGCATAACGCATAACGCATAACGCATAACGCATAACGCATAACGCATAACGCATAACGCATAACGCATAACGCATAACGCATAACGCATAACGCATAACGCATAACGCATAACGCATAACGCATAACGCATAACGCATAACGCATAACGCATAACGCATAACGCATAACGCATAACGCATAACGCATAACGCATAACGCATAACGCATAACGCATAACGCATAACGCATAACGCATAACGCATAATGCATAACCCATAGCGCATAACGCTTAACGCGTAAAGCAAAACTCATAACCCATAACGCATAACGCATAACGCATAACGCATAACGCATAACGCATAACGCATAACGCATAACGCATAACGCATAACGCATAACGCATAACGCATAACGCATAACGCATAACGCATAACGCATAACGCATAACGCATAACGCATAACGCATAACGCATAACGCATAACGCATAACGCATAACGCATAACGCATAACGCATAACGCATAACGCATAACGCATAACGCATAACGCATAACGCATAACGCATAACGCATAACGCATAACGCATAACGCATAACGCATAACGCATAACGCATAACGCATAACGCATAACGCATAACGCATAACGCATAACGCATAACGCATAACGCATAACGCATAACGCATAACGCATAACGCATAACGCATAACGCATAACGCATAACGCATAACGCATAACGCATAACGCATAACGCATAACGCATAACGCATAACGCATAACGCATAACGCATAACGCATAAACGCATAACGCATAACGCATAACGCATAACGCATAACGCATAACGCATAACGCATAACGCATAACGCATAACGCATAACGCATAACGCATAACGCATAACGCATAACGCATAACGCATAACGCATAACGCATAACGCATAACGCATAACGCATAACGCATAACGCATAACGCATAACGCATAACGCATAACGCATAACGCATAACGCATAACGCATAACGCATAACGCATAACGCATACGCATAACGCATAACGCATAACGCATAACGCATAACGCATAACGCATAACGCATAACGCATAACGCATAACGCATAACGCATAACGCATAACGCATAACGCATAACGCATAACGCATAACGCATAACGCATAACGCATAACGCATAACGCATAACGCATAACGCATAACGCATAACGCATAACGCATAACGCATAACGCATAACGCATAACGCATAACGCATAACGCATAACGCATAACGCATAACGCATAACGCATAACGCATAACGCATAACGCATAACGCATAACGCATAACGCATAACGCATAACGCATAACGCATAACGCATAACGCATAACGCATAACGCATAACGCATAACGCATAACGCATAACGCATAACGCATAACGCATAACGCATAACGCATAACGCATAACGCATAACGCATAACGCATAACGCATAACGCATAACGCATAACGCATAACGCATAACGCATAACGCATAACGCATAACGCATAACGCATAACGCATAACGCATAACGCATAACGCATAACGCATAACGCATAACGCATAACGCATAACGCATAACGCATAACGCATAACGCATAACGCATAACGCATAACGCATAACGCATAACGCATAACGCATAACGCATAACGCATAACGCATAACGCATAACGCATAACGCATAACGCATAACGCATAATGCATAACCCATAGCGCATAACGCTTAACGCGTAAAGCAAAACTCATAACCCATAACGCATAACGCATAACGCATAACGCATAACGCATAACGCATAACGCATAACGCATAACGCATAACGCATAACGCATAACGCATAACGCATAACGCATAACGCATAACGCATAACGCATAACGCATAACGCATAACGCATAACGCATAACGCATAACGCATAACGCATAACGCATAACGCATAACGCATAACGCATAACGCATAACGCATAACGCATAACGCATAACGCATAACGCATAACGCATAACGCATAACGCATAACGCATAACGCATAACGCATAACGCATAACGCATAACGCATAACGCATAACGCATAACGCATAACGCATAACGCATAACGCATAACGCATAACGCATAACGCATAACGCATAACGCATAACGCATAACGCATAACGCATACGCATAACGCATAAACGCATAACGCATAACGCATAACGCATAACGCATAACGCATAACGCATAACGCATAACGCATAACGCATAACGCATAACGCATAACGCATAACGCATAACGCATAACGCATACCAACGCATAACGCATAACGCATAACGCATAACGCATAACGCATAACGCATAACGCATAACGCATAACGCATAACGCATAACGCATAACGCATAACGCATAACGCATAACGCATAACGCATAACGCATAACGCATAACGCATAACGCATAACGCATAACGCATAACGCATAACGCATAACGCATAACGCATAACGCATAACGCATAACGCATAACGCATAACGCATAACGCATAGCGCATTACGCTTAACGCGTAAGCAAAACTCATAACCCACAACGCATAACGCATAACGCATAACGCATAACGCATAACGCATAACGCATAACGCATAACGCATAACGCATAACGCATAACGCATAACGCATAACGCATAACGCATAACGCATAACGCATAACGCATAACGCATAACGCATAACGCATAACGCATAACGCATAACGCATAACGCATAACGCATAACGCATAACGCATAACGCATAACGCATAACGCATAACGCATAACGCATAACGCATAACGCATAACGCATAACGCATAACGCATAACGCATAACGCATAACGCATAACGCATAACGCATAACGCATAACGCATAACGCATAACGAATAACGCATAACGCATAACGCATAACGCATAACGCATAACGCATAACGCATAACGCATAACGCATAACGCATAACGCATAACGCATAACGCATAACGCATAACGCATAACGCATAACGCATAACGCATAACGCATAACGCATAACGCATAACGCATAACGCATAACGCATAACGCATAACGCATAACGCATAACGCATAACGCATAACGCATAACGCATAACGCATAACGCATAACGCATAACGCATAACGCATAACGCATAACGCATAACGCATAACGCATAACGCATAACGCATAACGCATAACGCATAATGCATAACCCATAGCGCATAACGCTTAACGCGTAAAGCAAAACTCATAACCCATAACGCATAACGCATAACGCATAACGCATAACGCATAACGCATAACGCATAACGCATAACGCATAACGCATAACGCATAACGCATAACGCATAACGCATAACGCATAACGCATAACGCATAACGCATAACGCATAAAGCATAACGCATAACGCATAACGCATAACGCATAACGCATAACGCATAACGCATAACGCATAACGCATAACGCATAACGCATAACGCATAACCCATAGCGCATAACGCTTAACGCGTAAAGCAAAACTCATAACCCATAACGCATAACGCATAACGCATAACGCATAACGCATAACGCATAACGCATAGCGCATAACGCTTAACGCGTAAAGCAAAACTCATAACCCATAACGCATAACGCATAACGCATAACGCATAACGCATAACGCACAACGCATAACGCATAACGCATAACGCATAACGCATAACGCATAACGCATAACGCATAACGCATAACGCATAACGCATAACGCATAACGCATAACGCATAACGCATAACGCATAACGCATAACGCATAACGCATAACGCATAACGCATAACGCATAACGCATAACGCATAACGCATAACGCATAACGCATAACGAATAACGCATAACGCATAACGCATAACGCATAACGCATAACGCATAACGCATAACGCATAACGCATAACGCATAACGCATAACGCATAACGCATAACGCATAACGCATAACGCATAACGCATAACGCATAACGCATAACGCATAACGCATAACGCATAACGCATAACGCATAACGCATAACGCATAACGCATAACGCATAACGCATAACGCATAACGCATAACGCATAACGCATAACGCATAACGCATAACGCATAACGCATAACGCATAACGCATAACGCATAACGCATAACGCATAACGCATAATGCATAACCCATAGCGCATAACGCTTAACGCGTAAAGCAAAACTCATAACCCATAACGCATAACGCATAACGCATAACGCATAACGCATAACGCATAACGCATAACGCATAACGCATAACGCATAACGCATAACGCATAACGCATAACGCATAACGCATAACGCATAACGCATAACGCATAACGCATAACGCATAACGCATAACGCATAACGCATAACGCATAACGCATAACGCATAACGCATAACGCATAACGCATAACGCATAACGCATAACGCATAACGCATAACGCATAACGCATAACGCATAACGCATAACGCATAACGCATAACGCATAACGCATAACGCATAACGCATAACGCATAACGCATAACGCATAACGCATAACGCATAACGCATAACGCATAACGCATAACGCATAACGCATAACGCATAACGCATAACGCATAACGCATAACGCATAACGCATAACGCATAACGCATAACGCATAACGCATAACGAATAACGCATAACGCATAACGCATAACGCATAACGCATAACGCATAACGCATAACGCATAACGCATAACGCATAACGCATAACGCATAACGCATAACGCATAACGCATAACGCATAACGCATAACGCATAACGCATAACGCATAACGCATAACGCATAACGCATAACGCATAACGCATAACGCATAACGCATAACGCATAACGCATAACGCATAACGCATAACGCATAACGCATAACGCATAACGAATAACGCATAACGCATAACGCATAACGCATAACGCATAACGCATAACGCATAACGCATAACGCATAACGCATAACGCATAACGCATAACGCATAACGCATAGCGCATTACGCTTAACGCGTAAAGCAAAACTCATAACCCACAACGCATAACGCATAACGCATAACGCATAACGCATAACGCATAACGCATAACGCATAACGCATAACGCATAACGCATAACGCATAACGCATAACGCATAACGCATAACGCATAACGCATAACGCATAACGCATAACGCATAACGCATAACGCATAACGCATAACGCATAACGCATAACGCATAACGCATAACGCATAACGCATAACGCATAACGCATAACGCATAACGCATAACGCATAACGCATAACGCATAACGCATAACGCATAACGCATAACGCATAACGCATAACGCATAACGCATAACGCATAACGCATAACGCATAACGCATAACGCATAACGCATAACGCATAACGCATAACGCATAACGCATAACGCATAACGCATAACGCATAACGCATAACGCATAACGCATAACGCATAACGCATAACGCATAACGCATAACGCATAACGCATAACGCATAACGCATAACGCATAACGCATAACGCATAACGCATAACGCATAACGCATAACGCATAACGCATAACGCATAACGCATAACGCATAACGCATAACGCATAACGCATAACGCATAACGCATAACGCATAACGCATAACGCATAACGCATAACGCATAACGCATAACGCATAACGCATAACGCATAACGCATAACGCATAACGCATAATGCATAACCCATAGCGCATAACGCTTAACGCGTAAAGCAAAACTCATAACCCATAACGCATAACGCATAACGCATAACGCATAACGCATAACGCATAACGCATAACGCATAACGCATAACGCATAACGCATAACGCATAACGCATAACGCATAACGCATAACGCATAACGCATAACGCATAAAGCATAACGCATAACGCATAACGCATAACGCATAACGCATAACGCATAACGCATAACGCATAACGCATAACGCATAACCCATAGCGCATAACGCTTAACGCGTAAAGCAAAACTCATAACCCATAACGCATAACGCATAACGCATAACGCATAACGCATAACGCATAACGCATAGCGCATAACGCTTAACGCGTAAAGCAAAACTCATAACCCATAACGCATAACGCATAACGCATAACGCATAACGCATAACGCATAACGCATAACGCATAACGCATAACGCATAACGCATAACGCATAACGCATAACGCATAACGCATAACGCATAACGCATAACGCATAACGCATAACGCATAACGCATAACGCATAACGCATAACGCATAACGCATAACGCATAACGCATAACGCATAACGCATAACGCATAACGCATAACGCATAACGCATAACGCATAACGCATAACGCATAACGCATAACGCATAACGCATAACGCATAACGCATAACGCATAACGCATAACGCATAACGCATAACGCATAACGCATAACGCATAACGCATAACGCATAACGTATAACGCATAACGCATAACGCATAACGCATAACGCATAACGCATAACGCATAACGCATAACGCATAACGCATAACGCATAACGCATAACGCATAACGCATAACGCATAACGCATAACCCATAGCGCATAACGCTTAACGCGTAAAGCAAAACTCATAACCCATAACGCATAACGCATAACGCATAACGCATAACGCATAACGCATAACGCATAACGCATAACGCATAACGCATAACGCATAACGCATAACGCATAACGCATAACGCATAACGCATAACGCATAACGCATAACGCATAACGCATAACGCATAACGCATAACGCATAACGCATAACGCATAACGCATAACGCATAACGCATAACGCATAACGCATAACGCATAACGCATAACGCATAACGCATAACGCATAACGCATAACGCATAACGCATAACGCATAACGCATAACGCATAACGCATAACGCATAACGCATAACGCATAACGCATAACGCATAACGAATAACGCATAACGCATAACGCATAACGCATAACGCATAACGCATAATGCATAACCCATAGCGCATAACGCTTAACGCGTAAAGCAAAACTCATAACCCATAACGCATAACGCATAACGCATAACGCATAACGCATAACGCATAACGCATAACGCATAACGCATAACGCATAACGCATAACGCATAACGCATAACGCATAACGCATAACGCATAACGCATAACGCATAACGCATAACGCATAACGCATAACGCATAACGCATAACGCATAACGCATAACGCATA
Source organism: Lasioglossum baleicum (assembly GCF_051020765.1). NCBI lineage: Eukaryota > Metazoa > Arthropoda > Insecta > Hymenoptera > Halictidae > Lasioglossum > Lasioglossum baleicum. The sequence goes on from NW_027469710.1 coordinate 21,448, forward strand.
ACGCATAACGCATAACGCATAACGCATAACGCATAACGCATAACGCATAACGCATAACGCATAACGCATAACGCATAACGCATAACGCATAACGCATAACGCATAACGCATAACGCATAACGCATAACGCATAACGCATAACGCATAACGCATAACGCATAACGCATAACGCATAACGCATAACGCATAACGCATAACGCATAACGCATAACGCATAACGCATAACGCATAACGCATAACGCATAACGCATAACGCATAACGCATAACGCATAACGCATAACGCATAACGCATAACGCATAACGCATAACGAATAACGCATAACGCATAACGCATAACGCATAACGCATAACGCATAACGCATAACGCATAACGCATAACGCATAACGCATAACGCATAACGCATAACGCATAACGCATAACGCATAACGCATAACGCATAACGCATAACGCATAACGCATAACGCATAACGCATAACGCATAACGCATAACGCATAACGCATAACGCATAACGCATAACGCATAACGCATAACGAATAACGCATAACGCATAACGCATAACGCATAACGCATAACGCATAACGCATAACGCATAACGCATAACGCATAACGCATAACGCATAACGCATAACGCATAGCGCATTACGCTTAACGCGTAAAGCAAAACTCATAACCCACAACGCATAACGCATAACGCATAACGCATAACGCATAACGCATAACGCATAACGCATAACGCATAACGCATAACGCATAACGCATAACGCATAACGCATAACGCATAACGCATAACGCATAACGCATAACGCATAACGCATAACGCATAACGCATAACGCATAACGCATAACGCATAACGCATAACGCATAACGCATAACGCATAACGCATAACGCATAACGCATAACGCATAACGCATAACGCATAACGCATAACGCATAACGCATAACGCATAACGCATAACGCATAACGCATAACGCATAACGAATAACGCATAACGCATAACGCATAACGCATAACGCATAACGCATAACGCATAACGCATAACGCATAACGCATAACGCATAACGCATAACGCATAACGCATAACGCATAACGCATAACGCATAACGCATAACGCATAACGCATAACGCATAACGCATAACGCATAACGCATAACGCATAACGCATAACGCATAACGCATAACGCATAACGCATAACGCATAACGCATAACGCATAACGCATAACGCATAACGCATAACGCATAACGCATAACGCATAACGCATAACGCATAATGCATAACCCATAGCGCATAACGCTTAACGCGTAAAGCAAAACTCATAACCCATAACGCATAACGCATAACGCATAACGCATAACGCATAACGCATAACGCATAACGCATAACGCATAACGCATAACGCATAACGCATAACGCATAACGCATAACGCATAACGCATAACGCATAACGCATAACGCATAACGCATAACGCATAAAGCATAACGCATAACGCATAACGCATAACGCATAACGCATAACGCATAACGCATAACGCATAACGCATAACGCATAACGCATAACGCATAACCCATAGCGCATAACGCTTAACGCGTAAAGCAAAACTCATAACCCATAACGCATAACGCATAACGCATAACGCATAACGCATAACGCATAACGCATAGCGCATAACGCTTAACGCGTAAAGCAAAACTCATAACCCATAACGCATAACGCATAACGCATAACGCATAACGCATAACGCATAACGCATAACGCATAACGCATAACGCATAACGCATAACGCATAACGCATAACGCATAACGCATAACGCATAACGCATAACGCATAACGCATAACGCATAACGCATAACGCATAACGCATAACGCATAACGCATAACGCATAACGCATAACGCATAACGCATAACGCATAACGCATAACGCATAACGCATAACGCATAACGCATAACGCATAACGCATAACGCATAACGCATAACGCATAACGCATAACGCATAACGCATAACGCATAACGCATAACGCATAACGCATAACGCATAACGCATAACGCATAACGCATAACGCATAACGCATAACGCATAACGCATAACGTATAACGCATAACGCATAACGCATAACGCATAACGCATAACGCATAACGCATAACGCATAACGCATAACGCATAACGCATAACGCATAACGCATAACGCATAACGCATAACGCATAACCCATAGCGCATAACGCTTAACGCGTAAAGCAAAACTCATAACCCATAACGCATAACGCATAACGCATAACGCATAACGCATAACGCATAACGCATAACGCATAACGCATAACGCATAACGCATAACGCATAACGCATAACGCATAACGCATAACGCATAACGCATAACGCATAACGCATAACGCATAACGCATAACGCATAACGCATAACGCATAACGCATAACGCATAACGCATAACGCATAACGCATAACGCATAACGCATAACGCATAACGCATAACGCATAACGCATAACGCATAACGCATAACGCATAACGCATAACGCATAACGCATAACGCATAACGCATAACGCATAACGCATAACGCATAACGCATAACGCATAACGAATAACGCATAACGCATAACGCATAACGCATAACGCATAACGCATAACGCATAACGCATAATGCATAACCCATAGCGCATAACGCTTAACGCGTAAAGCAAAACTCATAACCCATAACGCATAACGCTTAACGCGTAAAGCAAAACTCATAACCCATAACGCATAACGCATAACGCATAACGCATAACGCATAACGCATAACGCATAACGCATAACGCATAACGCATAACGCATAACGCATAACGCATAACGCATAACGCATAACGCATAACGCATAACCCATAACGCATAACGCATAACGCATAACGCATAACGCATAACGCATAACGCATAACGCATAACGCATAACGCATAACGCATAACGCATAACGCATAACGCATAACGCATAACGCATAACGCATAACGCATAACGCATAACGCATAACGCATAACGCATAACGCATAACGCATAACGCATAACGCATAACGCATAACGCATAACGCATAACGCATAACGCATAACGCATAACGCATAACGCATAACGCATAACGCATAACGCATAACGCATAACGCATAACGCATAACGCATAACGCATAACGCATAACGCATAACGCATAACGCATAACGCATAACGAATAACGCATAACGCATAACGCATAACGCATAACGCATAACGCATAACGCATAACGCATAACGCATAACGCATAACGCATAACGCATAACGCATAACGCATAACGCATAACGCATAACGCATAACGCATAACGCATAGCGCATTACGCTTAACGCGTAAAGCAAAACTCATAACCCACAACGCATAACGCATAACGCATAACGCATAACGCATAACGCATAACGCATAACGCATAACGCATAACGCATAACGCATAACGCATAACGCATAACGCATAACGCATAACGCATAACGCATAACGCATAACGCATAACGCATAACGCATAACGCATAACGCATAACGCATAACGCATAACGCATAACGCATAACGCATAACGCATAACGCATAACGCATAACGCATAACGCATAACGCATAACGCATAACGCATAACGCATAACGCATAACGCATAACGCATAACGCATAACGCATAACGCATAACGCATAACGCATAACGCATAACGCATAACGCATAACGCATAACGCATAACGCATAACGCATAACGCATAACGCATAACGCATAACGCATAACGCATAACGCATAACGCATAACGCATAACGCATAACGCATAACGCATAACCCATAGCGCATAACGCTTAACGCGTAAAGCAAAACTCATAACCCATAACGCATAACGCATAACGCATAACGCATAACGCATAACGCATAACGCATAACGCATAACGCATAACGCATAACGCATAACGCATAACGCATAACGCATAACGCATAACGCATAACGCATAACGCATAACGCATAACGCATAACGCATAACGCATAACGCATAACACATAACGCATAACGCATAACGCATAACGCATAACGCATAACGCATAACGCATAACGCATAACGCATAACGCATAACGCATAAGGCGTCAGCATAACGCATAACGCATAAGGCATAACGCATAACGCATAACGCATAACCCATAGCGCATAACGCTTAACGCGTAAAGCAAAACTCATAACCCATAACGCATAACGCATAACGCATAACGCATAACGCATAACGCATAACGCATAACGCATAACGCATAACGCATAACGCATAACGCATAACGCATAACGCATAGCGCATAACGCTTAACGCGTAAAGCAAAACTCATAACCCATAACGCATAACGCATAACGCATAACGCATAACGCATAACGCATAACGCATAACGCATAACGCATAACGCATAACGCATAACGCATAACGCATAACGCATAACGCATAACGCATAACGCATAACGCATAACGCATAACGCATAACGCATAACGCATAACGCATAACGCATAACGCATAACGCATAACGCATAACGCGTAACGCATAACGCATAACGCATAACGCATAACGCATAACGCATAACGCATAACGCATAACGCATAACGCATAACGCATAACGCATAACGCATAACGCATAACGCATAACGCATAACGCATAACGCATAACGCATAACGCATAACGAATAACGCATAACGCATAACGCATAACGCATAACGCATAACGCATAACGCATAACGCATAACGCATAACGCATAACGCATAACGCATAACGCATAACGCATAACGCATAACGCATAACGCATAACGCATAACGCATAACGCATAACGCATAACGCATAACGCATAACGCATAACGCATAACGCATAACGCATAACGCATAAGGCGTCAGCATAACGCATAACGCATAAGGCATAACGCATAACGCATAACGCATAACCCATAGCGCATAACGCTTAACGCGTAAAGCAAAACTCATAACCCATAACGCATAACGCATAAAGCATAACGCATAACGCATAACGCATAACGCATAACGCATCACGCATAACTCATAACGCATAACGCATAACGCATAACGCATAACGCATAACGCATAACGCATAACGCATAACGCATAACGCATAACGCATAACGCATAACGCATAACGCATAACGCATAACGCATAACGCATAACGCATAACGCATAACGCATAACGCATAACGCATAACGCATAAGGCGTCAGCATAACGCATAACGCATAAGGCATAACGCATAACGCATAACGCATAACCCATAGCGCATAACGCTTAACGCGTAAAGCAAAACTCATAACCCATAACGCATAACGCATAACGCATAACGCATAACGCATAACGCATAACGCATAACGCATAACGCATAACGCATAACGCATAACGCATAACGCATAATGCATAACGCATAACGCATAACGCATAACGCATAACGCATAACGCATAACGCATAACGCATAACGCATAACGCATAACGCATAACGCATAACGCATAACGCATAACGCATAACGCATAACGCATAACGCATAACGCATAACGCATAACGCATAAGGCGTCAGCATAACGCATAACGCATAAGGCATAACGCATAACGCATAACGCATAACCCATAGCGCATAACGCTTAACGCGTAAAGCAAAACTCATAACCCATAACGCATAACGCATAAAGCATAACGCATAACGCATAACGCATAACGCATAACGCATCACGCATAACTCATAACGCATAACGCATAACGCATAACGCATAACGCATAACGCATAACGCATAACGCATAACGCATAACGCATAACGCATAACGCATAACGCATAACGCATAACGCATAACGCATAACGCATAACGCATAACGCATAACGCATAACGCATAACGCATAACGCATAACGCATAACGCATAAAGCATAACGCATAACGCATAACGCATAACGCATAACGCATAACGCATAACGCATAACGCATAACGCATAACGCATAACGCATAACGCATAACGCATAACGCATAATGCATAACCCATAGCGCATAACGCTTAACGCGTAAAGCAAAACTCATAACCCATAACGCATAACGCATAACGCATAACGCATAACGCATAACGCATAACGCATAACGCATAACGCATAACGCATAACGCATAACGCATAACGCATAACGCATAACGCATAACGCATAACGCATAACGCATAACGCATAACGCATAACGCATAAGGCGTCAGCATAACGCATAACGCATAAGGCATAACGCATAACGCATAACGCATAACCCATAGCGCATAACGCTTAACGCGTAAAGCAAAACTCATAACCCATAACGCATAACGCATAACGCATAACGCATAACGCATAACGCATAACGCATAACGCATAACGCATAACGCATAACGCATAATGCATAACGCATAACGCATAACGCATAACGCATAACGCATAACGCATGACGCATAACGCATAACGCATAACGCATAACGCATAACGCATAACGCATAACGCATAACGCATAACGCATAATGCATAACGCATAACGCATAACGCATAACGCATAACGCATAACGCATAACGCATAACGCATAACCCATAGCGCATAACGCTTAACGCGTAAAGCAAAACTCATAACCCATAACGCATAACGCATAACGCATAACGCATAACGCATAACGCATAACGCATAACGCATAACGCATAACGCATAACGCATAACGCATAACGCATAACGCATAACGCATAACGCATAACGCATAACGCATAACGCATAACGCATAACGCATAACGCATAACGCATAACGCATAACGCATAACGCATAACGCATAACGCATAACGCATAACGCATAACGCATAACGCATAACGCATAACGCATAACGCATAACCCATAGCGCATAACGCTTAACGCGTAAAGCAAAACTCATAACCCATAACGCATAACGCATAACGCATAACGCATAACGCATAACGCATAACGCATAACGCATAACGCATAACGCATAACGCATAACGCATAACGCATAACGCATAACGCATAACGCATAACGCATAACGCATAACGCATAACGCATAACGCATAACGCATAACGCATAACGCATAACGCATAACGCATAACGCATAACGCATAACGCATAACGCATAACGCATAACGCATAACGCATAACGCATAACGCATAACGCATAACGCATAACTCATAACGCATAACGCATAACGCATAACGCATAACGCATAACGCATAACGCATAACGCATAACGCATAACGCATAACGCATAACGCATAACGCATAACGCATAACGCATAACGCATAAAGCATAACGCATAACGCATAGCGCATAACGCATAACGCATAACGCATAACGCATAACGCATAACGCATAACCCATAGCGCATAACGCTTAACGCGTAAAGCAAAACTCATAACGCATAACGCATAACGCATAACGCATAACGCATAACGCATAACGTATAACGCATAACGCATAACGCATAACGCATAACGCATAACCCATAGCGCATAACGCTTAACGCGTAAAGCAAAACTCATAACCCATAACGCATAACGCATAACGCATAACGCATAACGCATAACGCATAACGCATAACGCATAACGCATAACGCATAACGCATAACGCATAACGCATAACGCATAACGCATAACGCATAACGCATAACGCATAACGCATAACGCATAACGCATAACGCATAACGCATAACGCATAACGCATAACGCATAACGCATAACGCATAACGCATAACGCATAACGCATAACGCATAACGCATAACGCATAACGCATAACGCATAACGCATAACGCATAACGCATAACGCATAACGCATAACGCATAACGCATAACGCATAACGCATAACGCATAACGCATAACGCATAACGCATAACGCATAACGCATAACGCATAACGCATAACGCATAAAGCATAACGCATAACGCATAACGCATAACGCATAACGCATAACGCATAACGCATAACGCATAACGCATAACGCATAACGCATAACGCATAACGCATAACGCATAACGCATAACGCATAACGCATAACGCATAACGCATAACGCATAACGCATAACGCATAACGCATAACGCATAACGCATAACGCATAACGCATAACGCATAACGCATAACGCATAACGCATAACGCATAAAGCATAACGCATAACGCATAACGCATAACGCATAACGCATAACGCATAACGCATAACGCATAACGCATAACGCATAACGCATAACGCATAACGCATAACGCATAACGCATAACGCATAACGCATAACGCATAACGCATAACGCATAACGCATAACGCATAACGCATAACGCATAACGCATAACGCATAACGCATAACGCATAACGCATAACGCATAACGCATAACGCATAACGCATAACGCATAACCCATAACGCATAACGCATAACGCATAACGCATAACGCATAACGCATAACGCATAACGCATAACGCATAACGCATAACGCATAACGCATAACGCATAACGCATAACGCATAACGCATAACGCATAACGCATAACGCATAAAGCATAACGCATAACGCATAACGCATATCGCATAACGCATAACGCATAACGCATAACGCATAACGCATAACGCATAACGCATAACGCATAACGCATAACGCATAACGCATAACCCAAAGCGCATAACGCTTAACGCGTAAAGCAAAACTCATAACCCATAACGCATAACGCATAACGCATAACGCATAACGCATAACGCATAACGCATAACGCATAGCGCATAACGCATAACGCATAACGCATAACGCATAACGCATAACGCATAACGCATAGCGCATAACGCTTAACGCGTAAAGCAAAACTCATAACCCATAACGCATAACGCATAACGCATAACGCATAACGCATAACGCATAACGCATAACGCATAACGCATAACGCATAACGCATAACGCATAACGCATAACGCATAACGCATAACGCATAACGCATAACGCATAACGCATAACGCATAACGCATAACGCATAACGCATAACGCATAACGCATAACGCATAACGCATAACGCATAACGCATAACGCATAACGCATAACGCATAACGCATAACGCATAACGCATAACCCATAGCGCATAACGCTTAACGCGTAAAGCAAAACTCATAACCCATAACGCATAACGCATAACGCATAACGCATAACGCATAACGCATAACGCATAACGCATAACGCATAACGCATAACGCATAACGCATAACGCATAACGCATAACGCATAACGCATAACGCATAACGCATAACGCATAACGCATAACGCATAACGCATAACGCATAACGCATAACGCATAACGCATAACGCATAACGCATAACGCATAACGCATAACGCATAACGCATAACGCATAACGCATAACGCATAACGCATAACGCATAACGCATAACGCATAACGCATAACGCATAACGCATAACGCATAACGCATAACGCATAACGCATAACGCATAACGCATAACGCATAACGCATAACGCATAACGCATAACGCATAACGCATAACGCATAACGCATAACGCATAACGCATAACGCATAACGCATAACGCATAACGCATAACGCATAACGCATAACGCATAACGCATAACGCATAACGCATAACGCATAACGCATAACGCATAACGCATAACGCATAACGCATAACGCATAACGCATAACGCATAACGCATAACGCATAACGCATAACGCATAACGCATAACGCATAACGCATAACGCATAACGCATAACGCATAACGCATAACGCATAACGCATAACGCATAACGCATAACGCATAACGCATAACGCATAACGCATCACGCATAACTCATAACGCATAACGCATAACGCATAACGCATAACGCATAACGCATAGCGCATTACGCTTAACGCATAACGCATAACGCATAACGCATAACGCATAACGCATAACGCATAACGCATAACGCATAACGCATAACGCATAACGCATAACGCATAACGCATAACGCATAACGCATAACGCATAACGCATAACGCATAACGCATAACGCATAACGCATAACGAATAACGCATAACGCATAACGCATAACGCATAACGCATAACGCATAACGCATAACGCATAACGCATAACGCATAACGCATAACGCATAACGCATAACGCATAGCGCATTACGCTTAACGCGTAAAGCAAAACTCATAACCCACAACGCATAACGCATAACGCATAACGCATAACGCATAACGCATAACGCATAACGCATAACGCATAACGCATAACGCATAACGCATAACGCATAACGCATAACGCATAACGCATAACGCATAACGCATAACGCATAACGCATAACGCATAACGCATAACGCATAACGCATAACGCATAACGCATAACGCATAACGCATAACGCATAACGCATAACGCATAACGCATAACGCATAACGCATAACGCATAAGGCATAACGCATAACGCATAACGCATAACGCATAACGCATAACGCATAACGCATAACGCATAACGCATAACGCATAACGCATAACGCATAACGCATAACGCATAACGAATAACGCATAACGCATAACGCATAACGCATAACGCATAACGCATAATGCATAACCCATAGCGCATAACGCTTAACGCGTAAAGCAAAACTCATAACCCATAACGCATAACGCATAACGCATAACGCATAACGCATAACGCATAACGCATAACGCATAACGCATAACGCATAACGCATAACGCATAACGCATAACGCATAACGCATAACGCATAACGCATAACGCATAACGCATAACGCATAACGCATAACGCATAACGCATAGCGCATTACGCTTAACGCGTAAAGCAAAACTCATAACCCACAACGCATAACGCATAACGCATAACGCATAACGCATAGCGCATTACGCTTAACGCATAACGCATAACGCATAACGCATAACGCATAACGCATAACGCATAACGCATAACGCATAACGCATAACGCATAACGCATAACGCATAACGCATAACGCATAACGCATAACGCATAACGCATAACGCATAACGCATAACGCATAACGCATAACGAATAACGCATAACGCATAACGCATAACGCATAACGCATAACGCATAACGCATAACGCATAACGCATAACGCATAACGCATAACGCATAACGCATAACGCATAGCGCATTACGCTTAACGCGTAAAGCAAAACTCATAACCCACAACGCATAACGCATAACGCATAACGCATAACGCATAACGCATAACGCATAACGCATAACGCATAACGCATAACGCATAACGCATAACGCATAACGCATAACGCATAACGCATAACGCATAACGCATAACGCATAACGCATAACGCATAACGCATAACGCATAACGCATAACGCATAACGCATAACGCATAACGCATAACGCATAACGCATAACGCATAACGCATAACGCATAACGCATAACGCATAAGGCATAACGCATAACGCATAACGCATAACGCATAACGCATAACGCATAACGCATAACGCATAACGCATAACGCATAACGAATAACGCATAACGCATAACGCATAACGCATAACGCATAACGCATAATGCATAACCCATAGCGCATAACGCTTAACGCGTAAAGCAAAACTCATAACCCATAACGCATAACGCATAACGCATAACGCATAACGCATAACGCATAACGCATAACGCATAACGCATAACGCATAACGCATAACGCATAACGCATAACGCATAACGCATAACGCATAACGCATAACGCATAACGCATAACGCATAACGCATAACGCATAACGCATAACGCATAACGCATAACGCATGACGCATAACGCATAACGCATAACGCATAACGCATAACGCATAACGCATAACGCATAACGCATAACGCATAACGCATAACGCATAACGCATAACGCATAAGGCGTCAGCATAACGCATAACGCATAACGCATAACGCATAACGCATAACGCATAACGCATAACGCATAACGCATAACGCATAACGCATAACGCATAACGCATAACGCATAACGCATAACGCATAACGCATAACGCATAACGCATAACGCATAACGCATAACGCATAACGCATAACGCATAACGCATAACGCATAACGCATAACGCATAACGCATAACGCATAACGCATGACGCATAACGGATAACGCAAGACGCATAACGAATAGCCCATAACGCATAACGCATAACGCATAACGCATAACGCATAACGCATGACGCATAACGGATAACGCAAGACGCATAACGAATAGCCCATAACGCATAACGCATAACGCATAACGCATAAAGCATTACGCATAACGGATAACGCATGACGCATAACGAATAACCCATAACGCATAACGCATAACGCATAACGCATAAAGCATAGCCCATAACGCATAACGCATAACGCATTTCGCATAACGCATAACACATAACGCATAACGCATAACGCATAACGCATAACGCATAACGCATAACGCTTAACGAATAACGCATAACGCATAACGCATAACGCATAACGCATAACGCATAACGCATAACGCATAACGCATAACGCATAACGCATAACGCATAACGCATAACGCATAACGCATAACGCATATCGCATGACGCTTAACGCATAACGCATAACGCATAACGCATAACGCATAACGCATAACGCATAACGCATAACGCATAACGCATAACGCATAACGCATAACGCATAACGCATAACGCATAACGCATAACGCATAACGCATAACGCATAACGCATAACGCATAACGCATAACGCATAACGCATAACGCATAACGCATAACGCATAACGCATAACGCATAACGCATAACGCATAACGCATAACGCATAACGCATAACGCATAACGCATAACGCATAACGCATAACGCATAACGCATAACGCATAACGCATAACGCATAACGCATAACGCATAACGCATAACGCATAACGCATAACGCATAACGCATAACGCATAACGCATAACGCATAACGCATAACGCATAACGCATAACGCATAACGCATAACGCATAACGCATAACGCATAACGCATAACGCATAACGCATAACGCATAACGCATAACGCATAACGCATAACGCATAACGCATAACGCATAACGCATAACGCATAACGCATAACGCATAACGCATAACGCATAACGCATAACGCATAACGCATAACGCATAACGCATAACGCATAACGCATAACGCATAACGCATAACGCATAACGCATAACGCATAACGCATAACGCATAACGCATAACGCATAACGCATAACGCATAACGCATAACGCATAACGCATAACGCATAACGCATAACGCATAACGCATAACGCATAACGCATCACGCATAACTCATAACGCATAACGCATAACGCATAACGCATAACGCATAACGCATAGCGCATTACGCTTAACGCATAACGCATAACGCATAACGCATAACGCATAACGCATAACGCATAACGCATAACGCATAACGCATAACGCATAACGCATAACGCATAACGCATAACGCATAACGCATAACGCATAACGCATAACGCATAACGCATAACGCATAACGCATAACGCATAACGCATAACGCATAACGCATAACGCATAACGCATAACGCATAACGCATAACGCATAACGCATAACGCATAACGCATAACGCATAACGCATAACGCATAACGCATAACGCATAACGCATAACGCATAACGCATAACGCATAACGCATAACGCATAACGCATAACGCATAACGCATAACGCATAACGCATAACGCATAACGAATAACGCATAACGCATAACGCATAACGCATAACGCATAACGCATAACGCATAACGCATAACGCATAACGCATAACGCATAACGCATAACGCATAACGCATAACGCATAACGCATAACGCATAGCGCATTACGCTTAACGCGTAAAGCAAAACTCATAACCCACAACGCATAACGCATAACGCATAACGCATAACGCATAACGCATAACGCATAACGCATAACGCATAACGCATAACGCATAACGCATAACGCATAACGCATAACGCATAACGCATAACGCATAACGCATAACGCATAACGCATAACGCATAACGCATAACGCATAACGCATAACGCATAACGCATAACGCATAACGCATAACGCATAACGCATAACGCATAACGCATAACGCATAACGCATAACGCATAACGCATAACGCATAACGCATAACGCATAACGCATAACGCATAACGCATAACGCATAACGCATAACGCATAACGCATAACGCATAACGCATAACGCATAACGCATAACGCATAACGCATAACGCATAACGCATAACGCATAACGCATAACGCATAACGCATAACGCATAACGCATAACGCATAACGCATAACGCATAACGCATAACGCATAACGCATAACGCATAACGCATAACGCATAACGCATAACGCATAACGCATAACGCATAACGCATAACGCATAACGCATAACGCATAACGCATAACGCATAACGCATAACGCATAACGCATAACGCATAACGCATAACGCATAACGCATAACGCATAACGCATAACGCATAACGCATAACGCATAACGCATAACGCATAACGCATAACGCATAACGCATAACGCATAACGCATAACGCATAACGCATAACGCATAACGCATAACGCATAACGCATAACGCATAACGCATAACGCATAACGCATAACGCATAACGCATAACGCATAACGCATAACGCATAACGCATAACGCATAACGCATAACGCATAACGCATAACGCATAACGCATAACGCATAACGCATAACGCATAACGCATAACGCATAACGCATAACGCATAACGCATAACGCATAACGCATAACGCATAACGCATAACGCATAACGCATAACGCATAACGCATAACGCATAACGCATAACGCATAACGCATAACGCATAACGCATAACGCATAACGCATAACGCATAACGCATAACGCATAACGCATAACGCATAACGAATAACGCATAACGCATAACGCATAACGCATAACGCATAACGCATAACGCATAATGCATAACCCATAGCGCATAACGCTTAACGCGTAAAGCAAAACTCATAACCCATAACGCATAACGCATAACGCATAACGCATAACGCATAACGCATAACGCATAACGCATAACGCATAACGCATAACGCATAACGCATAACGCATAACGCATAACGCATAACGCATAACGCATAACGCATAACGCATAACGCATAACGCATAACGCATAACGCATAACGCATGACGCATAACGCATAACGCATAACGCATAACGCATAACGGTTAACGCATAACGCATAACGCATAACGCATAACGCATAACGCATAACGCATAACGCATAACGCATAACGCATAACGCATAACGCATAAGGCGTCAGCATAACGCATAACGCATAACGCATAACGCATAACGCATAACGCATAACGCATAACGCATAACGCATAACGCATAACGCATAACGCATAACGCATAACGCATAACGCATAACGCATAACGCATAACGCATAACGCATAACGCATAACGCATAACGCATAACGCATAACGCATAACGCATAACGCATAACGCATAACGCATAACGCATAACGCATAACGCATAACGCATAACGCATAACGCATAACGCATAACGCATAACGCATAACGCATAACGCATAACGCATAACGCATAACGCATAACGCATAACGCATAACGCATAACGCATAACGCATAACGCATAACGCATAACGCATAACGCATAACGCATAACGCATAACGCATAACGCATAACGCATAACGCATAACGCATAACGCATAACGCATAACGCATAACGCATAACGCATAACGCATAACGCATAACGCATAACGCATAACGCATAACGCATAACGCATAACGCATAACGCATAACGCATAACGCATAACGCATAACGCATAACGCATAACGCATCACGCATAACTCATAACGCATAACGCATAACGCATAACGCATAACGCATAGCGCATTACGCTTAACGCATAACGCATAACGCATAACGCATAACGCATAACGCATAACGCATAACGCATAACGCATAACGCATAACGCATAACGCATAACGCATAACGCATCACGCATAACGCATAACGCATAACGCATAACGCATAACGCATAACGCATAACGCATAACGCATAACGCATAACGCATAACGCATAACGCATAACGCATAACGCATAACGCATAACGCATAACGCATAACGCATAACGCATAACGCATAACGCATAACGCATAACGAATAACGCATAACGCATAACGCATAACGCATAACGCATAACGCATAACGCATAACGCATAACGCATAACGCATAACGCATAACGCATAACGCATAACGCATAACGCATAACGCATAACGCATAACGCATAACGCATAACGCATAACGCATAACGCATAGCGCATTACGCTTAACGCGTAAAGCAAAACTCATAACCCACAACGCATAACGCATAACGCATAACGCATAACGCATAACGCATAACGCATAACGCATAACGCATAACGCATAACGCATAACGCATAACGCATAACGCATAACGCATAACGCATAACGCATAACGCATAACGCATAACGCATAACGAATAACGCATAACGCATAACGCATAACGCATAACGCATAACGCATAACGCATAACGCATAACGCATAACGCATAACGCATAACGCATAACGCATAACGCATAACGCATAACGCATAACGCATAACGCATAACGCATAATGCATAACCCATAGCGCATAACGCTTAACGCGTAAAGCAAAACTCATAACCCATAACGCATAACGCATAACGCATAACGCATAACGCATAACGCATAACGCATAACGCATAACGCATAACGCATAACGCATAACGCATAACGCATAACGCATAACGCATAACGCATAACGCATAACGCATAACGCATAACGCATAACGCATAACGCATAACGCATATCGCATAACGCATAACGCATAACGCATAACGCATAACGCATAACGCATAACGCATAACGCATAACGCATAACGCATAACGCATAACGCATAACGCATAACGCATAACGCATAACGCATAACGCATAACGCATAACGCATCACGCATAACTCATAACGCATAACGCATAACGCATAACGCATAACGCATAGCGCATTACGCTTAACGCATAACGCATAACGCATAACGCATAACGCATAACGCATAACGCATAACGCATAACGCATAACGCATAACGCATAACGCATAACGCATAACGCATCACGCATAACGCATAACGCATAACGCATAACGCATAACGCATAACGCATAACGCATAACGCATAACGCATAACGCATAACGCATAACGCATAACGCATAACGCATAACGCATAACGCATAACGCATAACGCATAACGCATAACGCATAACGCATAACGCATAACGAATAACGCATAACGCATAACGCATAACGCATAACGCATAACGCATAACGCATAACGCATAACGCATAACGCATAACGCATAACGCATAACGCATAACGCATAACGCATAACGCATAACGCATAACGCATAACGCATAACGCATAACGCATAGCGCATTACGCTTAACGCGTAAAGCAAAACTCATAACCCACAACGCATAACGCATAACGCATAACGCATAACGCATAACGCATAACGCATAACGCATAACGCATAACGCATAACGCATAACGCATAACGCATAACGCATAACGCATAACGCATAACGCATAACGCATAACGCATAACGCATAACGCATAACGAATAACGCATAACGCATAACGCATAACGCATAACGCATAACGCATAACGCATAACGCATAACGCATAACGCATAACGCATAACGCATAACGCATAACGCATAACGCATAACGCATAACGCATAATGCATAACCCATAGCGCATAACGCATAACGCATAACGCATAACGCATAACGCATAACGCATAACGCATAACGCATAACGCATAACGCATAACGCATAACGCATAACGCATAACGCATAACGCATAACGCATAGCGCATAACGCATAACGCATAACGCATAACGCATAACGCATAACGCATAACGCATAACGCATAACGCATAACGCATAACGCATAACGCATAACGCATAACGCATAACGCATAACGCATAACGCATAACGCATAACGCATAACGCATAAGGCGTCAGCATAACGCATAACGCATAAGGCATAACGCATAACGCATAACGCATAACCCATAGCGCATAACGCTTAACGCGTAAAGCAAAACTCATAACCCATAACGCATAACGCATAACGCATAACGCATAACGCATAACGCATAACGCATAACGCATAACGCATAACGCATAACGCATAACGCATAACGCATAACGCATAACGCATAACGCATAACGCATAACGCATAACGCATAACTCATAACGCATAACGCATAACGCATAACGCATAACGCATAACGCATAACGCATAACGCATAACGCATAACGCATAACGCATAACGCATAACGCATAACGCATAACGCATAACGCATAACGCATAAAGCATAACGCATAACGCATAGCGCATAACGCATAACGCATAACGCATAACGCATAACGCATAACGCATAACCCATAGCGCATAACGCTTAACGCGTAAAGCAAAACTCATAACGCATAACGCATAACGCATAACGCATAACGCATAACGCATAACGTATAACGCATAACGCATAACGCATAACGCATAACGCATAACGCATAACCCATAGCGCATAACGCTTAACGCGTAAAGCAAAACTCATAACCCATAACGCATAACGCATAACGCATAACGCATAACGCATAACGCATAACGCATAACGCATAACGCATAACGCATAACGCATAACGCATAACGCATAACGCATAACGCATAACGCATAACGCATAACGCATAACGCATAACGCATAACGCATAACGCATAACGCATAACGCATAACGCATAACGCATAACGCATAACGCATAACGCATAACGCATAACGCATAACGCATAACGCATAACGCATAACGCATAACGCATAACGCATAACGCATAACGCATCACGCATAACTCATAACGCATAACGCATAACGCATAACGCATAACGCATAACGCATAACGCATAACGCATAACGCATAACGCATAACGCATAACGCATAACGCATAACGCATAACGCATAACGCATAACACATAACGCATAACGCATAACGCATAACGCATAACGCATAACGCATAACGCATAACGCATAACGCATAAAGCATAACGCATAACGCATAACGCATAACGCATAACGCATCACGCATAACTCATAACGCATAACGCATAACGCATAACGCATAACGCATAACGCATAACGCATAACGCATAACGCATAACGCATAACGCATAACGCATAACGCATAACGCATAACGCATAACGCATAACGCATAACGCATAACGCATAACGCATAACGCATAAAGCATAACGCATAACGCATAACGCATAACGCATAACGCATAACGCATAACGCATAACGCATAACGCATAACGCATAACGCATAACGCATAACGCATAACGCATAACGCATAACGCATAACGCATAACGCATAACGCATAACGCATAACGCATAACGCATAACGCATAACGCATAACGCATAACGCATAACGCATAACGCATAACGCATAACGCATAACGCATAACGCATAACGCATAACGCATAACGCATAACGCATAAAGCATAACGCATAACGCATAACGCATAACGCATAACGCATAACGCATAACGCATAACGCATAACGCATAACGCATAACGCATAACGCATAACGCATAACGCATAACGCATAACGCATAACGCATAACGCATAACGCATAACGCATAACGCATAACGCATAACGCATAACGCATAACGCATAACGCATAACGCATAACGCATAACGCATAACGCATAACGCATAACGCATAACGCATAACGCATAACGCATAACGCATAACGCATAACCCATAACGCATAACGCATAACGCATAACGCATAACGCATAACGCATAACGCATAACGCATAACGCATAACGCATAACGCATAACGCATAACGCATAACGCATAACGCATAACGCATAACGCATAACGCATAACGCATAACGCATAAAGCATAACGCATAACGCATAACGCATATCGCATAACGCATAACGCATAACGCATAACGCATAACGCATAACGCATAACGCATAACGCATAACGCATAACGCATAACGCATAACGCATAACGCATAACGCATAGCGCATAACGCATAACGCATAACGCATAACGCATAACGCATAACGCATAACGCATAGCGCATAACGCTTAACGCGTAAAGCAAAACTCATAACCCATAACGCATAACGCATAACGCATA
The DNA here is from genome assembly GCF_051020765.1 of Lasioglossum baleicum. Classification (NCBI taxonomy): domain Eukaryota; kingdom Metazoa; phylum Arthropoda; class Insecta; order Hymenoptera; family Halictidae; genus Lasioglossum; species Lasioglossum baleicum. Next base: position 41,866 of record NW_027469710.1, read on the forward strand.
ACGCATAACGCATAACGCATAACGCATAACGCATAACGCATAACGCATAACGCATAACGCATAACGCATAACGCATAACGCATAACGCATAACGCATAACGCATAACGCATAACGCATAACGCATAACGCATAACGCATAACGCATAACGCATAACGCATAACGCATAACGCATAACGCATAACGCATAACGCATAACGCATAACGCATAACGCATAACCCATAGCGCATAACGCTTAACGCGTAAAGCAAAACTCATAACCCATAACGCATAACGCATAACGCATAACGCATAACGCATAACGCATAACGCATAACGCATAACGCATAACGCATAACGCATAACGCATAACGCATAACGCATAACGCATAACGCATAACGCATAACGCATAACGCATAACGCATAACGCATAACGCATAACGCATAACGCATAACGCATAACGCATAACGCATAACGCATAACGCATAACGCATAACGCATAACGCATAACGCATAACGCATAACGCATAACGCATAACGCATAACGCATAACGAATAACGCATAACGCATAACGCATAACGCATAACGCATAACGCATAACGCATAACGCATAACGCATAACGCATAACGCATAACGCATAACGCATAACGCATAACGCATAAACGCATAACGCATAACGCATAACGCATAACGCATAACGCATAACGCATAACGCATAACGCATAACGCATAACGCATAACGCATAACGCATAACGCATAACGCATAACGCATAACGCATAACGCATAACGCATAACGCATAACGCATAACGCATAACGCATAACGCATAACGCATAACGCATAACGCATAACGCATAACGCATAACGCATAACGCATAACGCATAACGCATAACGCATAACGCATAACGCATAACGCATAACGCATAACGCATAACGCATAACGCATAACGCATAACGCATAACGCATAACGCATAACGCATAACGCATAACGCATAACGCATAACGCATAACGCATAACGCATAACGCATAACGCATAACGCATCACGCATAACTCATAACGCATAACGCATAACGCATAACGCATAACGCATAACGCATAGCGCATTACGCTTAACGCATAACGCATAACGCATAACGCATAACGCATAACGCATAACGCATAACGCATAACGCATAACGCATAACGCATAACGCATAACGCATAACGCATAACGCATAACGCATAACGCATAACGCATAACGCATAACGCATAACGAATAACGCATAACGCATAACGCATAACGCATAACGCATAACGCATAACGCATAACGCATAACGCATAGCGCATTACGCTTAAACGCGTAAAGCAAAAGACATAACCCACAACGCATAACGCATAACGCATAACGCATAACGCATAACGCATACGCATAACGCATAACGCATAACGCATAACGCATAACGCATAACGCATAACGCATAACGCATAACGCATAACGCATAACGCATAACGCATAACGCATAACGCATAACGCATAACGCATAACGCATAACGCATAACGCATAACGCATAACGCATAACGCATAACGCATAAGCATAACGCATAACGCATAACGCATAACGCATAACGCATAACGCATAACGCATAACGCATAACGCATAACGCATAACGCATAACGCATAACGCATAACGCATAACGAATAACGCATAACGCATAACGCATAACGCATAACGCATAACGCATAATGCGTAACCCATAGCGCATAACGCTTAACGCGTAAAGCAAAACTCATAACCCATAACGCATAACGCATAACGCATAACGCATAACGCATAACGCATAACGCATAACGCATAACGCATAACGCATAACGCATAACGCATAACGCATAACGCATAACGCATAACGCATAACGCATAACGCATAACGCATAACGCATAACGCATAACGCATAACGCATAACGCATAACGCATAACGCATAACGCATAACGCATGACGCATAACGCATAACGCATAACGCATAACGCATAACGCATAACGCATACATAACGCATAACGCATAACGCATAACGCATAACGCATAACGCATAACGCATAAGGCGTCAGCATAACGCATAACGCATAACGCATAACGCATAACGCATAACGCATAACGCATAACGCATAACGCATAACGCATAACGCATAACGCATAACGCATAACGCATAACGCATAACGCATAACGCATAACGCATAACGCATAACGCATAACGCATAACGCATAACGCATAACGCATAACGCATAACGCATAACGCATAACGCATAACGCATAACGCATAACGCATAACGCATAACGCATAACGCATAACGCATAACGCATAACGCATGACGCATAACGGATAACGCAAGACGCATAACGAATAGCCCATAACGCATAACGCATAACGCATAACGCATAAAGCATTACGCATAACGGATAACGCATGACGCATAACGAATAACCCATAACGCATAACGCATAACGCATAACGCATAAAGCATAGCCCATAACGCATAACGCATAACGCATTTCGCATAACGCATAACACATAACGCATAACGCATAACGCATAACGCATAAACGCATAACGCATAACGCATAACGCTTAACGAATAACGCATAACGCATAACGCATAACGCATAACGCATAACGCATAACGCATAACGCATAACGCATAACGCATAACGCATAACGCATAACGCATAACGCATAACGCATAACGCATAACGCATAACGCATATCGCATGACGCTTAACGCATAACGCATAACGCATAACGCATAACGCATAACGCATAACGCATAACGCATAACGCATAACGCATAACGCATAACGCATAACGCATAACGCATAACGCATAACGCATAACGCATAACGCATAACGCATAACGAATAACGCATAACGCATAACGCATAACGCATAACGCATAACGCATAACGCATAACGCATAACGCATAACGCATAACGCATAACGCATAACGCATAACGCATAACGCATAACGCATAACGCATAACGCATAACGCATAACGCATAACGCATAACGCATAACGCATAACGCATAACGCATAACGCATAACGCATAACGCATAACGCATAACGCATAACGCATAACGCATAACGCATAACGCATAACGCATAACGCATAACGCATAACGCATAACGCATAACGCATAACGCATAACGCATAACGCATAACGCATAACGCATAACGCATAACGCATAACGCATAACGCATAACGCATAACGCATAACGCATAACGCATAACGCATAACGCATAACGCATAACGCATAACGCATAACGCATAACGCATAACGCATAACGCATAACGCATAACGCATAACGCATAACGCATAACGCATAACGCATAACGCATAACGCATCACGCATAACTCATAACGCATAACGCATAACGCATAACGCATAACGCATAACGCATAGCGCATTACGCTTAACGCATAACGCATAACGCATAACGCATAACGCATAACGCATAACGCATAACGCATAACGCATAACGCATAACGCATAACGCATAACGCATAACGCATAACGCATAACGCATAACGCATAACGCATAACGCATAACGCATAACGCATAACGCATAACGCATAACGCATAACGCATAACGCATAACGCATAACGCATAACGCATAACGCATAACGCATAACGCATAACGCATAACGCATAACGCATAACGCATAACGCATAACGCATAACGCATAACGCATAACGCATAACGCATCACGCATAACGCATAACGCATAACGCATAACGCATAACGCATAACGCATCACGCATAACTCATAACGCATAACGCATAACGCATAACGCATAACGCATAACGCATAGCGCATTACGCTTAACGCATAACGCATAACGCATAACGCATAACGCATAACGCATAACGCATAACGCATAACGCATAACGCATAACGCATAACGCATAACGCATAACGCATAACGCATAACGCATAACGCATAACGCATAACGCATAACGCATAACGCATAACGCATAACGCATAACGCATAACGCATAACGCATAACGCATAACGCATAACGCATAACGCATAACGCATAACGCATAACGCATAACGCATAACGCATAACGCATAACGCATAACGCATAACGCATAACGCATAACGCATAACGCATAACGCATAACGCATAACGCATAACGCATAACGAATAACGCATAACGCATAACGCATAACGCATAACGCATAACGCATAACGCATAACGCATAACGCATAACGCATAACGCATAACGCATAACGCATAACGCATAACGCATAACGCATAACGCATAACGCATAACGCATAACGCATAACGCATAACGCATAACGCATAGCGCATTACGCTTAACGCGTAAAGCAAAACTCATAACCCACAACGCATAACGCATAACGCATATCGCATAACGCATAACGCATAACGCATAACGCATAACGCATAACGCATAACGCATAACGCATAACGCATAACGCATAACGCATAACGCATAACGCATAACGCATAACGCATAACGCATAACGCATAACGCATAACGCATAACGCATAACGCATAACGCATAACGCATAACGCATAACGCATAACGCATAACGCATAACGCATAACGCATAACGCATAACGAATAACGCATAACGCATAACGCATAACGCATAACGCATAACGCATAATGCATAACCCATAGCGCATAACGCTTAACGCGTAAAGCAAAACTCATAACCCATAACGCATAACGCATAACGCATAACGCATAACGCATAACGCATAACGCATAACGCATAACGCATAACGCATAACGCATAACGCATAACGCATAACGCATAAGGCGTCAGCATAACGCATAACGCATAACGCATAACGCATAACGCATAACGCATAACGCATAACGCATAACGCATAACGCATAACGCATAACGCATAACGCATAACGCATAACGCATAACGCATAACGCATAACGCATAACGCATAACGCATAACGCATAACGCATAACGCATAACGCATAACGCATAACGCATAACGCATAACGCATAACGCATAACGCATAACGCATAACGCATAACGCATAACGCATAACGCATAACGCATAACGCATAACGCATAACGCATAACGCATAACGCATAACGCATAACGCATAACGCATAACGCATAACGCATAACGCATAACGCATAACGCATAACGCATAACGCATAACGCATAACGCATAACGCATAACGCATAACGCATAACGCATAACGCATAACGCATAACGCATAACGCATAACGCATAACGCATAACGCATAACGCATAACGCATAACGCATAACGCATCACGCATAACTCATAACGCATAACGCATAACGCATAACGCATAACGCATAGCGCATTACGCTTAACGCATAACGCATAACGCATAACGCATAACGCATAACGCATAACGCATAACGCATCACGCATAACGCATAACGCATAACGCATAACGCATAACGCATAACGCATAACGCATAACGCATAACGCATAACGCATAACGCATAACGCATAACGCATAACGCATAACGCATAACGCATAACGCATAACGCATAACGCATAACGCATAACGCATAACGAATAACGCATAACGCATAACGCATAACGCATAACGCATAACGCATAACGCATAACGCATAACGCATAACGCATAACGCATAACGCATAACGCATAACGCATAACGCATAACGCATAACGCATAACGCATAACGCATAACGCATAACGCATAGCGCATTACGCTTAACGCGTAAAGCAAAACTCATAACCCACAACGCATAACGCATAACGCATAACGCATAACGCATAACGCATAACGCATAACGCATAACGCATAAGGCGTCAGCATAACGCATAACGCATAACGCATAACGCATAACGCATAACGCATAACGCATAACGCATAACGCATAACGCATAACGCATAACGCATAACGCATAACGCATAACGCATAACGCATAACGCATAACGCATAACGCATAACGCATAACGCATAACGCATAACGCATAACGCATAACGCATAACGCATAACGCATAACGCATAACGCATAACGCATAACGCATAACGCATAACGCATAACGCATAACGCATAACGCATAACGCATAACGCATAACGCATAACGCATAACGCATAACGCATAACGCATAACGCATAACGCATAACGCATAACGCATAACGCATAACGCATAACGCATAACGCATAACGCATAACGCATAACGCATAACGCATAACGCATAACGCATAACGCATAACGCATAACGCATAACGCTTAACGCATAACGCATAACGCATAACGCATAACGCATAACGCATAACGCATAACGCATAACGCATAACGCATAACGCATAACGCATAACGCATAACGCATAACGCATAACGCATAACGCATAACGCATAACGCATAACGCATAACGCATAACGCATAACGCATAACGCATAACGCATAACGCATAACGCATAACGCATAACGCATAACGCATAACGCATAACGCATAACGCATAACGCATAACGCATAACGCATAACGCATAACGCATAACGCATAACGCATAACGCATAACGCATAACGCATAACGCATAACGCATAACGCATAACGCATAACGCATAACGCATAACGCATAACGCATAACGTATAACGCATAAGGCGTCAGCATAACGCATAACGCATAACGCATAACGCATAACGCATAACGCATAACGCATAACGCATAACGCATAAGGCGTCAGCATAACGCATAACGCATAACGCATAACGCATAACGCATAACGCATAACGCATAACGCATAACGCATAACGCATAACGCATAACGCATAACGCATAACGCATAACGCATAACGCATAACGCATAACGCATAACGCATAACGCATAACGCATAACGCATAACGCATAACGCATAACGCATAACGCATAACGCATAACGCATAACGCATAACGCATAACGCATAACGCATAACGCATAACGCATAACGCATAACGCATAACGCATAACGCATAACGCATAACGCATAACGCATAACGCATAACGCATAACGCATAACGCATAACGCATACGCATAACGCATAACGCATAACGCATAACGCATAACGCATAACGCATAGCGCATTACGCTTAACGCGTAAAGCAAAACTCATAACCCACAACGCATAACGCATAACGCATAACGCATAACGCATAACGCATAACGCATAACGCATAACGCATAACGCATAACGCATAACGCATAACGCATAACGCATAACGCATAACGCATAACGCATAACGCATAACGCATAACGCATAACGCATAACGCATAACGCATAACGCATAACGCATAACGCATAACGCATAACGCATAACGCATAACGCATAACGCATAACGCATAACGCATAACGCATAGCGCATTACGCTTAACGCATAACGCATAACGCATAACGCATAACGCATAACGCATAACGCATAACGCATAACGCATAACGCATAACGCATAACGCATAACGCATAACGCATAACGCATAACGCATAACGCATAACGCAAAACTCATAACCCATAACGCATAACGCATAACGCATAACGCATAACGCATAACGCATAACGCATAACGCATAACGCATAACGCATAACGCATAACGCATAACGCATAACGCATAACGCATAACGCATAACGCATAACGCATAACGCATAACGCATAACGCATAACGCATAACGCATAACGCATAACGCATAACGCATAACGCATAACGCATAACGCATAACGCATAACGCATAACGCATAACGCATAACGCATAACGCATAACGCATAACGCATAACGCATAACGCATAACGCATAACGCATAACGCATAACGCATAACGCATAACGCATAACGCATAACGCATAACGCATAACGCATAACGCATAACGCATAACGCATAACGCATAACGCATAACGCATAACCCATAGCGCATAACGCTTAACGCGTAAAGCAAAACTCATAACCCATAACGCATAACGCATAACGCATAACGCATAACGCATAACGCATAACGCATAACGCATAACGCATAACGCATAACGCATAACGCATAACGCATAACGCATAACGCATAACGCATAACGCATAACGCATAACGCATAACGCATAACGCATAACGCATAACGCATAACGCATATCGAATAACGCATAACGCATAACGCATAACGCATAACGCATAACGCATAACGCATAACGCATAACGCATAACGCATAACGCATAACGCATAACGCATAACGCATAACGCATAACGCATAACGCATAACGCATAACGCATAACGCATAACGCATAACGCATAACGCATAACGCATAACGCATAACGCATAACGCATAACGCATAACGCATAACGCATAACGCATAACGCATAACGCATAACGCATAACGCATAACGCATAACGCATAACGCATAACGCATAACGCATAACGCATAACGCATAACGCATAACGCATAACGCATAACGCATAACGCATAACGCATAACGCATAACGCATAACGCATCACGCATAACTCATAACGCATAACGCATAACGCATAACGCATAACGCATAAGCATAGCGCATTACGCTTAACGCATAACGCATAACGCATAACGCATAACGCATAACGCATAACGCATAACGCATAACGCATAACGCATAACGCATAACGCATAACGCATAACGCATAACGCATAACGCATAACGCATAACGCATAACGCATAACGCATAACGCATAACGCATAACGCATAACGCATAACGCATAACGCATAACGCATAACGCATAACGCATAACGCATAACGCATAACGCATAACGCATAACGCATAACGCATAACGCATAACGCATAACGCATAACGCATAACGCATAACGCATAACGCATAACGCATAACGCATAACGCATAACGCATAACGCATAACGCATAACGCATAACGCATAACGCATAACGCATAGCGCATTACGCTTAACGCGTAAAGCAAAACTCATAACCCACAACGCATAACGCATAACGCATAACGCATAACGCATAACGCATAACGCATAACGCATAACGCATAACGCATAACGCATAACGCATAACGCATAACGCATAACGCATAACGCATAACGCATAACGCATAACGCATAACGCATAACGCATAACGCATAACGCATAACGCATAACGCATAACGCATAACGCATAACGCATAACGCATAACGCATAACGCATAACGCATAACGCATAACGCATAGCGCATTACGCTTAACGCATAACGCATAACGCATAACGCATAACGCATAACGCATAACGCATAACGCATAACGCATAACGCATAACGCATAACGCATAACGCATAACGCATAACGCATAACGCATAACGCATAACGCATAACGCATAACGCATAACGCATAACGCATAACGCATAACGCATAACGCATAACGCATAACGCATAACGCATAACGCATAACGCATAACGCATAACGCATAACGCATAACGCATAACGCATAACGCATAACGCATAACGCATAACGCATAACGCATAACGCATAACGCATAACGCATAACGCATAACGCATAACGCATAACGCATAACGCATAACGCATAACGCATAGCGCATTACGCTTAACGCATAACGCATAACGAATAACGCATAACGCATAACGCATAACGCATAACGCATAACGCATAACGCATAACGCATAACGCATAACGCATAACGCATACCGCATAACGCATAACGCATAACGCATAACGCATAACGCATAACGCATAACGCATAACGCATAACGCATAACGCATAACGCATAACGCATAACGCATAACGCATAACGCATAACGCATAACGCATAACGCATAACGCATAACGCATAACGCATAACGCATAACGCATAACGCATAACGCATAACGCATAACGCATAACGCATAACGCATAACGCATAACGCATAACGCATAACGCATAGAGCATAACGCATAACGCATAACGCATAACGCATAACGCATAACGCATAACGCATAACGCATAACGCATAACCCATAGCGCATAACGCTTAACGCGTAAAGCAAAACTCATAACCCATAACGCATAACGCATAACGCATAACGCATAACGCATAACGCATAACGCATAACGCATAACGCATAACGCATAACGCATAACGCATAACGCATAACGCATAACGCATAACGCATAACGCATAACGCATAACGCATAACGCATAACGCATAACGCATAACGCATAACGCATAACGCATAACGCATAACGCATAACGCATAACGCATAACGCATAACGCATAACGCATAACGCATAACGCATAACGCATAACGCATAACCCATAGCGCATAACGCTTAACGCGTAAAGCAAAACTCATAACCCATAACGCATAACGCATAACGCATAACGCATAACGCATAACGCATAACGCATAACGCATAGCGCATAACGCTTAACGCGTAAAGCAAAACTCATAACCCATAACGCATAACGCATAACGCATAACGCATAACGCATAACGCATAACGCATAACGCATAACGCATAACGCATAACGCATAACGCATAACGCATAACGCATAACGCATAACGCATAACGCATAACGCATAACGCATAACGCATAACGCATAACGCATAACGCATAACGCATAACGCATAACGCATAACGCATAACGCATAACGCATAACGCATAACGCATAACGCATAACGCATAACGCATAACGCATAACGCATAACGCATAACGCATAACGCATAACGCATAACGCATAACGCATAACGCATAACGCATAACGCATAACGCATAACGCATAACGCATAACGCATAACGCATAACGCATAACGCATAACGCATAACGCATAACGCATAACGCATAACGCATAACGCATAAAGCATAACGCATAACGCATAACGCATAACGCATAACGCATAACGCATAACGCATAACGCATAACGCATAACGCATAACGCATAACGCATAACGCATAACGCATAACGCATAACGCATAACGCATAACGCATAACGCATAACGCATAACGCATAACGCATAACGCATAACGCATAACGCATAACGCATAACGCATAACGCATAACGCATAACGCATAACGCATAACGCATAACGCATAACGCATAACGCATAACGCATAACGCATAACGCATAACGCATAACGCATAACGCATAACGCATAACGCATAACGCATAACGCATAACGCATAACGCATAACGCATAACGCATAACGCATAACGAATAACGCATAACGCATAACGCATAACGCATAACGCATAACGCATAACGCATAACGCATAACGCATAACGCATAACGCATAACGCATAACGCATAACGCATAACGCATAACGCATAACGCATAACGCATAACGCATCACGCATAACGCATAACGCATAACGCATAACGCATAACGCATAACGCATAACGCATAACGCATAACGCATAACGCATAACGCATAACGAATAACGCATAACGCATAACGCATAACGCATAACGCATAACGCATAACGCATAACGCATAAAGCATAACGCATAACGCATAACGCATAACGCATAACGCATAACGCATAACGCATAACGCATAACGCATAACGCATAACGCATAACGCATAACGCATAACGCATAACGCATAACGCATAACGCATAACGCATAACGCATAACGCATAACGCATAACGCATAACGCATAACGCATAACGCATAACGCATAACGCATAACGCATAACGCATAACGCATAACGCATAACGCATAACGATAACGCATAACGCATAACGCATAACGCATAACGCATAACGCATAACGCATAACGCATAACCCATAGCGCATAACGCTTAACGCGTAAAGCAAAACTCATAACCCATAACGCATAACGCATAACGCATAACGCATAACGCATAACGCATAACGCATAACGCATAACGCATAACGCATAACGCATAACGCATAACGCATAACGCATAACGCATAACGCATAACGCATAACGCATAACGCATAACGCATAACGCATAACGCATAACGCATAACGCATAACGCATAACGCATAACGCATAACGCATAACGCATAACGCATAACGCATAACGCATAACGCATAACGCATAACGCATAACGCATAACGCATAACGCATAACGCATAACGCATAACGCATAACGCATAACGCATAACGCATAACGCATAACGCATAACGCATAACGCATAGCGCATAACGCTTAACGCGTAAAGCAAAACTCATAACCCATAACGCATAACGCATAACGCATAACGCATAACGCATAACGCATAACGCATAACGCATAACGCATAACGCATAACGCATAACGCATAACGCATAACGCATAACGCATAACGCATAACGCATAACGCATAACGCATAACGCATAACGCATAACGCATAACGCATAACGCATAACGCATAACGCATAACGCATAACGCATAACGCATAACGCATAACGCATAACGCATAACGCATAACGCATAACGCATAACGCATAACGCATAACGCATAACGCATAACGCATAACGCATAAAGCATAACGCATAACGCATAACGCATAACGCATAACGCATAACGCATAACGCATAACGCATAACGCATAACGCATAACGCATAACGCATAACGCATAACGCATAACGCATAACGCATAACGCATAACGCATAACGCATAACGCATAACGCATAACGCATAACGCATAACGCATAACGCATAACGCATAACGCATAACGCATAACGCATAACGCATAACGCATAACGCATAACGCATAACGCATAACGCATAACGCATAACGCATAACGCATAACGCATAACGCATAACGCATAACGCATAACGCATAACGCATAACGCATAACGCATAACGCATAACGCATAACGCATAACGCATAACGCATAACGCATAACGCATAACGCATAACGCATAACGCATAACGAATAACGCATAACGCATAACGCATAACGCATAACGCATAACGCATAACGCATAACGCATAACGCATAACGCATAACGCATAACGCATAACGCATAACGCATAACGCATAACGCATAACGCATAACGCATAACGCATAACGCATAACGCATAACGCATAACGCATAACGCATAACGCATAACGCATAACGCATAACGCATCACGCATAACGCATAACGCATAACGCATAACGCATAACGCATAACGCATAACGCATAACGCATAACGCATAACGCATAACGCATAACGCATAACCCATAGCGCATAACGCTTAACGCGTAAAGCAAAACTCATAACCCATAACGCATAACGCATAACGCATAACGCATAACGCATAACGCATAACGCATAACGCATAGCGCATAACGCTTAACGCGTAAAGCAAAACTCATAACCCATAACGCATAACGCATAACGCATAACGCATAACGCATAACGCATAACGCATAACGCATAACGCATAACGCATAACGCATAACGCATAACGCATAACGCATAACGCATAACGCATAACGCATAACGCATAACGCATAACGCATAACGCATAACGCATAACGCATAACGCATAACGCATAACGCATAACGCATAACGCATAACGCATAACGCATAACGCATAACGCATAACGCATAACGCATAACGCATAACGCATAACGCATAACGCATAACGCATAACGCATAACGCATAACGCATAACGCATAACGCATAACGCATAACGCATAACGCATAACGCATAACGCATAACGCATAACGCTTAACGCGTAAAGCAAAACTCATAACCCATAACGCATAACGCATAACGCATAACGCATAACGCATAACGCATAACGCATAACGCATAACGCATAACGCATAACGCATAACGCATAACGCATAACGCATAACGCATAACGCATAACGCATAACGCATAACGCATAACGCATAACGCATAACGCATAACGCATAACGCATAACGCATAACGCATAACGCATAACGCATAACGCATAACGCATAACGCATAACGCATAACGCATAACGCATAACGCATAACGCATAACGCATAACGCATAACGCATAACGCATAACACATAACGCATAACGCATAACGCATAACGCATAACGCATAACGCATAACGCAGAACGCATAACGCATAACGCATAACGCATAACGCATAACGCATAACGCATAACGCATAACGCATAACGCATAACGCATAACGCATAACGAATAACGCATAACGCATAACGCATAACGCATAACGCATAACGCATAACGCATAACGCATAACGCATAACGCATAACGCATAACGCATAACGCATAACGCATAACGCATAACGCATAACGCATCACGCATAACGCATAACGCATAACGCATAACGCATAACGCATAACGCATAACGCATAACGCATAACGCATAACGCATAACGCATCACGCATAACTCATAACGCATAACGCATAACGCATAACGCATAACGCATAACGCATAACGCATAACGCATAACGCATAACGCATAACTTATAACGCATAACGCATAACGCATAACGCATAACGCATAACGCATAACGCATAACGCATAACGCATCACGCATAACTCATAACGCATAACGCATAACGCATAGCGCATAACGCATAGCGCATTACGCTTAACGCATAACGCATAACGCATAACGCATAACGCATAACGCATAACGCATAACGCATAACGCATAACGCATAACGCATAACGCATAACGCATAACGCATAACGCATAACGCATAGCGCATAACGCTTAACGCGTAAAGCAAAACTCATAACCCATAACGCATAACGCATAACGCATAACGCATAACGCATAACGCATAACGCATAACGCATAACGCATAACGCATAACGCATAACGCATAACGCATAACGCATAACGCATAACGCATAACGCATAACGCATAACGCATAACGCATAACGCATAACGCATAACGCATAACGCATAACGCATAACGCATAACGCATAACGCATAACGCATAACGCATAACGCATAACGCATAACGCATAACGCATAACGCATAACGCATAACGCATAACGCATAACGCATAACGCATAACGCATAACGCATAACGCATAACGCATAACGCATAACGCATAACGCATAACGCATAACGCATAACGCATAACGCATAACGAATAACGCATAACGCATAACGCATAACGCATAACGCATAACGCATAACGCATAACGCATAACGCATAACGCATAACGCATAACGCATAACGCATAACGCATAACGCATAACGCATAACGCATAACGCATAACGCATAACGCATAACGCATCACGCATAACGCATAACGCATAACGCATAACGCATAACGCATAACGCATAACGCATAACGCATAACGCATAACGCATAACGCATCACGCATAACTCATAACGCATAACGCATAACGCATAACGCATAACGCATAACGCATAACGCATAACGCATAACTTATAACGCATAACGCATAACGCATAACGCATAACGCATAACGCATAACGCATAACGCATAACGCATAACGCATAACGCATAACGCATAACGCATAACGCATAACGCATAACGCATAACGCATAACGCATAACGCATAACGCATAACGCATAACGCATAACGCATAACGCATAACGCATAACGCATAACGCATAACGAATAACGCATAACGCATAACGCATAACGCATAACGCATAACGCATAACGCATAACGCATAACGCATAACGCATAACGCATAACGCATAACGCATAACGCATAACGCATAACGCATAACGCATAACGCATAACGCATAACGCATAACGCATAACGCATAACGCATAACGCATAACGCATAACGCATAACGCATAACGCATAACGCATAACGCATAACGCATAACGCATAACGCATAACGAATAACGCATAACGCATAACGCATAACGCATAACGCATAACGCATAACGCATAACGCATAACGCATAACGCATAACGCATAACGCATAACGCTTAACGCGTAAAGCAAAACTCATAACCCATAACGCATAACGCATAACGCATAACGCATAACGCATAACGCATAACGCATAACGCATAACGCATAACGCATAACGCATAACGCATAACGCATAACGCATAACGCATAACGCATAACGCATAACGCATAACGCATAACGCATAACGCATAACGCATAACGCATAACGCATAACGCATAACGCATAACGCATAACGCATAACGCATAACGCATAACGCATAACGCATAAAGCATAACGCATAACGCATAACGCATAACGCATAACGCATAACGCATAACGCATAACGCATAACGCATAACGCATAACGCATAACGCATAACGCATAACGCATAACCCATAGCGCATAACGCTTAACGCGTAAAGCAAAACTCATAACCCATAACGCATAACGCATAACGCATAACGCATAACGCATAACGCATAACGCATAACGCATAGCGCATAACGCTTAACGCGTAAAGCAAAACTCATAACCCATAACGCATAACGCATAACGCATAACGCATAACGCATAACGCATAACGCATAACGCATAACGCATAACGCATAACGCATAACGCATAACGCATAACGCATAACGCATAACGCATAACGCATAACGCATAACGCATAACGCATAACGCATAACGCATAACGCATAACGCATAACGCATAACGCATAACGCATAACGCATAACGCATAACGCATAACGCATAACGCATAACGCATAACGCATAACGCATAACGCATAACGCATAACGCATAACGCATAACGCATAACGCATAACGCATAACGCATAACGCATAACGCATAACGCATAACGCATAACGCATAACGCATAACGCATAACGCATAACGCATAACGCATAACGCATAACGCATAACGCATAACGCATAACGCATAACGCATAACGCATAAAGCATAACGCATAACGCATAACGCATAACGCATAACGCATAACGCATAACGCATAACGCATAACGCATAACGCATAACGCATAACGCATAACGCATAACGCATAACGCATAACGCATAACGCATAACGCATAACGCATAACGCATAACGCATAACGCATAACGCATAACGCATAACGCATAACGCATAACGCATAACGCATAACGCATAACGCATAACGCATAACGCATAACGCATAACGCATAACGCATAACGCATAACGCATAACGCATAACGCATAACGCATAACGCATAACGCATAACGCATAACGCATAACGCATAACGCATAACGCATAACGCATAACGCATAACGCATAACGCATAACGCATAACGCATAACGCATAACGCATAACGAATAACGCATAACGCATAACGCATAACGCATAACGCATAACGCATAACGCATAACGCATAACGCATAACGCATAACGCATAACGCATAACGCATAACGCATAACGCATAACGCATAACGCATAACGCATAACGCATAACGCATAACGCATCACGCATAACGCATAACGCATAACGCATAACGCATAACGCATAACGCATAACGCATAACGCATAACGCATAACGCATAACGCATAACGAATAACGCATAACGCATAACGCATAACGCATAACGCATAACGCATAACGCATAACGCATAAAGCATAACGCATAACGCATAACGCATAACGCATAACGCATAACGCATAACGCATAACGCATAACGCATAACGCATAACGCATAACGCATAACGCATAACGCATAACGCATAACGCATAACGCATAACGCATAACGCATAACGCATAACGCATAACGCATAACGCATAACGCATAACGCATAACGCATAACGCATAACGCATAACGCATAACGCATAACGCATAACGCATAACGCATAACGATAACGCATAACGCATAACGCATAACGCATAACGCATAACGCATAACGCATAACGCATAACGCATAACCCATAGCGCATAACGCTTAACGCGTAAAGCAAAACTCATAACCCATAACGCATAACGCATAACGCATAACGCATAACGCATAACGCATAACGCATAACGCATAACGCATAACGCATAACGCATAACGCATAACGCATAACGCATAACGCATAACGCATAACGCATAACGCATAACGCATAACGCATAACGCATAACGCATAACGCATAACGCATAACGCATAACGCATAACGCATAACGCATAACGCATAACGCATAACGCATAACGCATAACGCATAACGCATAACGCATAACGCATAACACATAACGCATAACGCATAACGCATAACGCATAACGCATAACGTATAACGCATAACGCATAACGCATAACGCATAACGCATAACCGCATAACGCATAACGCATAACGCATAACGCATAACGCATAACGCATAACGCATAACGCATAACGCATAACGCATAACGCATAACGCATAACGCATAACGCATAACGCATAACGCATAACGCATAACGCATAACGCATAACGCATAACGCATAACGCATCACGCATAACTCATAACGCATAACGCATAACGCATAACGCATAACGCATAACGCATAACGCATAACGCATAACGCATAACGCATAACGCATAACGCATAACGCATAACGCATAACGCATAACGCATAACGCATAACGCATAACGCATCACGCATAACTCATAACGCATAACGCATAACGCATAACGCATAACGCATAACGCATAGCGCATTACGCTTAACGCATAACGCATAACGCATAACGCATAACGCATAACGCATAACGCATAACGCATAACGCATAACGCATAACGCATAACGCATAACGCATAACGCATAACGCATAACGCATAACGCATAACGCATAACGCATAACGCATAACGCATAACGCATAACGCATAACGCATAACGCATAACGCATAACGCATAACGCATAACGCATAACGCATAACGCATAACGCATAACGCATAACGCATAACGCATAACGCATAACGCATAACGCATAACGCATAACGCATAACGCATAACGCATAACGCATAACGCATAACGCATAACGCATAACGCATAACGCATAACGCATAACGCATAACGCATAACGCATAACGCATAACGCATAACGCATAACGCATAACGCATAACGCATAACGCATAACGCATAACGCATAACGCATAACGCATAACGCATAACGCATAACGCATAACGCATAACGCATAACGCATAACGCATAACGCATAACGCATAACGCATAACGCATAACGCATAACGCATAACGCATAACGCATAACGCATAACGCATAACGCATAACGCATAACGCATAACGCATAACGAATAACGCATAACGCATAACGCATAACGCATAACGCATAACGCATAACGCATAACGCATAAAGCATAACGCATAACGCATAACGCATAACGCATAACGCATAACGCATAACGCATAACGCATAACGCATAACGCATAACGCATAACGCATAACGCATAACGCATAACGCATAACGCATAACGCATAACGCATAACGCATAACGCATAACGCATAACGCATAACGCATAACGCATAACGCATAACGCATAACGCATAACGCATAACGCTTAACGCATAACGCATAACGCATAACGCATAACGCATAACGCATAACGCATAACGCATAACGCATAACGCATAACGCATAACGCATAACGCATAACGCATAACGCATAACGCATAACGCATAACGCATAACGAATAACGCATAACGCATAACGCATAACGCATAACGCATAACGCATAACGCATAACGCATAACGCATAACGCATAACGCATAACGCATAACGCATAACGCATAACGCATAACGCATAACGCATAACGCATAACGCATAACGCATAACGCATAACGCATAACGCATAACGCATAACGCATAACGCATAACGCATAACGCATAACGCATAACGCATAACGCATAACGCATAACGCATAACGCATAACGCATAACCCATAGCGCATAACGCTTAACGCGTAAAGCAAAACTCATAACCCATAACGCATAACGCATAACGCATAACGCATAACGCATAACGCATAACGCATAACCCATAGCGCATAACGCATAACGCATAACGCATAACGCATAACGCATAACGCATAACGCATAACGCATAACGCATAACGCATAACGCATAACGCATAACGCATAACGCATAACGCATAACGCATAACGCATAACGCATAACGCATAACGCATAACGCATAACGCATAACGCATAACGCATAACGCATAACGCATAACGCATAACGCATAACGCATAACGCATAACGCATAACGCATAACGCATAACGCATAACGCATAACGCATAACGCATAACGCATAACGCATAACGCATAACGCATAACGCATAACGCATCACGCATAACTCATAACGCATAACGCATAACGCATAACGCATAACGCATAGCGCATTACGCATAACGCATAACGCATAACGCATAACGCATAACGCATAACGCATAACGCATAACGCATAACGCATAACGCATAACGCATAACGCATAACGCATAACGCATAACGCATAACGCATAACGCATAACGCATAACGCATAACGCATAACGCATAACGCATAACGCATAACGCATAACGCATAACGCATAACGCATAACGCATAACGCATAACGCATAACGCATAACGCATAACGCATAACGCATAACGCATAACGCATAACGCATAACGCATAACGCATAACGCATAACGCATAACGCATAACGCATAACGCATAACGCATAACGATAACGCATAACGCATAACGCATAACGCATAACGCATAACGCATAACGCATAACGCATAACCCATAGCGCATAACGCTTAACGCGTAAAGCAAAACTCATAACCCATAACGCATAACGCATAACGCATAACGCATAACGCATAACGCATAACGCATAACGCATAACGCATAACGCATAACGCATAACGCATAACGCATAACGCATAACGCATAACGCATAACGCATAACGCATAACGCATAACGCATAACGCATAACGCATAACGCATAACGCATAACGCATAACGCATAACGCATAACGCATAACGCATAACGCATAACGCATAACGCATAACACATAACGCATAACGCATAACGCATAACGCATAACGCATAACGCATAACGCATAACGTATAACGCATAACGCATAACGCATAACGCATAACGCATAACGCATAACGCATAACGCATAACGCATAACGCATAACGCATAACGCATAACGCATAACGCATAACGCATAACGCATAACGCATAACGCATAACGCATAACGCATAACGCATAACGCATAACGCATAACGCATAACGCATAACGCATAACGCATAACGCATAACGCATCACGCATAACTCATAACGCATAACGCATAACGCATAACGCATAACGCATAACGCATAACGCATAACGCATAACGCATAACGCATAACGCATAACGCATAACGCATAACGCATAACGCATAACGCATAACGCATAACGCATCACGCATAACTCATAACGCATAACGCATAACGCATAACGCATAACGCATAGCGCATTACGCTTAACGCATAACGCATAACGCATAACGCATAACGCATAACGCATAACGCATAACGCATAACGCATAACGCATAACGCATAACGCATAACGCATAACGCATAACGCATAACGCATAACGCATAACGCATAACGCATAACGCATAACGCATAACGCATAACGCATAACGCATAACGCATAACGCATAACGCATAACGCATAACGCATAACGCATAACGCATAACGCATAACGCATAACGCATAACGCATAACGCATAACGCATAACGCATAACGCATAACGCATAACGCATAACGCATAACGCATAACGCATAACGCATAACGCATAACGCATAACGCATAACGCATAACGCATAACGCATAACGCATAACGCATAACGCATAACGCATAACGCATAACGCATAACGCATAACGCATAACGCATAACGCATAACGCATAACGCATAACGCATAACGCATAACGCATAACGCATAACGCATAACGCATAACGCATAACGCATAACGCATAACGCATAACGCATAACCCATAGCGCATAACGCTTAACGCGTAAAGCAAAACTCATAACCCATAACGCATAACGCATAACGCATAACGCATAACGCATAACGCATAACGCATAACCCATAGCGCATAACGCATAACGCATAACGCATAACGCATAACGCATAACGCATAACGCATAACGCATAACGCATAACGCATAACGCATAACGCATAACGCATAACGCATAACGCATAACGCATACGCATAACGCATAACGCATAACGCATAACGCATAACGCATAACGCATAACGCATAACGCATAACGCATACGCATAACGCATAACGCATAACGCATAACGCATAACGCATAACGCATAACGCATAACGCATAACGCATAACGCATAACGCATAACGCATAACGCATAACGCATAACGCATAACGCATAACGCATAACGCATCACGCATAACTCATAACGCATAACGCATAACGCATAACGCATAACGCATAGCGCATTACGCATAACGCATAACGCATAACGCATAACGCATAACGCATAACGCATAACGCATAACGCATAACGCATAACGCATAACGCATAACGCATAACGCATAACGCATAACGCATAACGCATAACGCATAACGCATAACGCATAACGCATAACGCATAACGCATAACGCATAACGCATAACGCATAACGCATAACGCATAACGCATAACGCATAACGCATAACGCATAACGCATAACGCATAACGCATAACGCATAACGCATAACGCATAACGCATAACGCATAACGCATAACGCATAACGCATAACGCATAACGCATAACGCATAACGATAACGCATAACGCATAACGCATAACGCATAACGCATAACGCATAACGCATAACGCATAACCCATAGCGCATAACGCTTAACGCGTAAAGCAAAACTCATAACCCATAACGCATAACGCATAACGCATAACGCATAACGCATAACGCATAACGCATAACGCATAACGCATAACGCATAACGCATAACGCATAACGCATAACGCATAACGCATAACGCATAACGCATAACGCATAACGCATAACGCATAACGCATAACGCATAACGCATAACGCATAACGCATAACGCATAACGCATAACGCATAACGCATAACGCATAACGCATAACGCATAACACATAACGCATAACGCATAACGCATAACGCATAACGCATAACGCATAACGCATAACGTATAACGCATAACGCATAACGCATAACGCATAACGCATAACGCATAACGCATAACGCATAACGCATAACGCATAACGCATAACGCATAACGCATAACGCATAACGCATAACGCATAACGCATAACGCATAACGCATAACGCATAACGCATAACGCATAACGCATAACGCATAACGCATAACGCATAACGCATAACGCATCACGCATAACTCATAACGCATAACGCATAACGCATAACGCATAACGCATAACGCATAACGCATAACGCATAACGCATAACGCATAACGCATAACGCATAACGCATAACGCATAACGCATAACGCATAACGCATAACGCATAACGCATCACGCATAACTCATAACGCATAACGCATAACGCATAACGCATAACGCATAGCGCATTACGCTTAACGCATAACGCATAACGCATAACGCATAACGCATAACGCATAACGCATAACGCATAACGCATAACGCATAACGCATAACGCATAACGCATAACGCATAACGCATAACGCATAACGCATAACGCATAACGCATAACGCATAACGCATAACGCATAACGCATAACGCATAACGCATAACGCATAACGCATAACGCATAACGCATAACGCATAACGCATAACGCATAACGCATAACGCATAACGCATAACGCATAACGCATAACGCATAACGCATAACGCATAACGCATAACGCATAACGCATAACGCATAACGCATAACGCATAACGCATAACGCATAACGCATAACGCATAACGCATAACGCATAACGCATAACGCATAACCATAACGCATAACGCATAACGCATAACGCATAACGCATAACGCATAACGCATAACGCATAACGCATAACGCATAACGCATAACGCATAACGCATAACGCATAACGCATAACGCATAACGCATAACGCATAACGCATAACGCATAACGCATAACGCATAACGCATAACGCATAACGCATCACGCATAACGAATAACGCATAACGCATAACGCATAACGCATAACGCATAACGCATAGCGCATTACGCATAACGCATAACGCATAACGCATAACGCATAACGCATAACGCATAACGCATAACGCATAACGCATAACGCATAACGCATAACGCATAACGCATAACGCATAACGCATAACGCATAACGCATAACGCATAACGCATAACGCATAACGCATAACGCATAACGCATAACGCATAACGCATAACGCATAACGCATAACGCATAACGCATAACGCATAACGCATAACGCATAACGCATAACGCATAACGCATAACGCATAACGCATAACGCATAACGCATAACGCATAACGCATAACGCATAACGCATAACGCATAACGAATAACGCATAACGCATAACGCATAACGCATAACGCATAACGCATAACGCATAACGCATAACGCATAACGCATAACGCATAACGCATAGCGCATTACGCTTAACGCGTAAAGCAAAACTCATAACCCACAACGCATAACGCATAACGCATAACGCATAACGCATAACGCATAACGCATAACGCATAACGCATAACGCATAACGCATAACGCATAACGCATAACGCATAACGCATAACGCATAACGCATAACGCATAACGCATAACGCATAACGCATAACGCATAACGCATAACGCATAACGCATAACGCATAACGCATAACGCATAACGCATAACGCATAACGCATAACGCATAACGCATAAAGCATAACGCATAACGCATAACGCATAACGCATAACGCATAACGCATAACGCATAACGCATAACGCATAACGCATAACCCATAGCGCATAACGCTTAACGCGTAAAGCAAAACTCATAACCCATAACGCATAACGCATAACGCATAACGCATAACGCATAACGCATAACGCATAGCGCATAACGCTTAACGCGTAAAGCAAAACTCATAACCCATAACGCATAACGCATAACGCATAACGCATAACGCATAACGCATAACGCATAACGCATAACGCATAACGCATAACGCATAACGCATAACGCATAACGCATAACGCATAACGCATAACGCATAACGCATAACGCATAACGCATAACGCATAACGCATAACGCATAACGCATAACGCATAACGCATAACGCATAACGCATAACGCATAACGCATAACGCATAACGCATAACGCATAACGCATAACGCATAACGCATAACGCATAACGCATAACGCATAACGCATAACGCATAACGAATAACGCATAACGCATAACGCATAACGCATAACGCATAACGCATAACGCATAACGCATAACGCATAACGCATAACGCATAACGCATAACGCATAACGCATAACGCATAACGCATAACGCATAGCGCATTACGCTTAACGCGTAAAGCAAAACTCATAACCCACAACGCATAACGCATAACGCATAACGCATAACGCATAACGCATAACGCATAACGCATAACGCATAACGCATAACGCATAACGCATAACGCATAACGCATAACGCATAACGCATAACGCATAACGCATAACGCATAACGCATAACGCATAACGCATAACGCATAACGCATAACGCATAACGCATAACGCATAACGCATAACGCATAACGCATAACGCATAACGCATAACGCATAACGCATAACGCATAACGCATAACGCATAACGCATAACGCATAACGCATAACGCATAACGCATAACGCATAACGAATAACGCATAACGCATAACGCATAACGCATAACGCATAACGCATAACGCATAACGCATAACGCATAACGCATAACGCATAACGCATAACGCATAACGCATAACGCATAACGCATAACGCATCACGCATAACGCATAACGCATAACGCATAACGCATAACGCATAACGCATAACGCATAACGCATAACGCATAACGCATAACGCATAACGCATCACGCATAACTCATAACGCATAACGCATAACGCATAACGCATAACGCATAACGCATAACGCATAACGCATAACTTATAACGCATAACGCATAACGCATAACGCATAACGCATCACGCATAACGCATAACGCATAACGCATAACGCATAACGCATAACGCATAACGCATAACGCATAACGCATAACGCATAACGCATAACGCATAACGCATCACGCATAACTCATAACGCATAACGCATAACGCATAACGCATAACGCATAACGCATAACGCATAACGCATAACGCATAACGCATAACGCATAACGCATAACGCATAACGCATAACGCATAACGCATAACGCATAACGCATAACGCATAACGCATAACGCATAACGCATAACGCATAACGCATCACGCATAACTCATAACGCATAACGCATAACGCATAACGCATAACGCATAACGCATAACGCATAACGCATAACGCATAACGCATAACGCATAACGCATAACGCATAACGCATAACGCATAACGCATAACGCATAACGCATAACGCATAACGCATAACGCATAACGCATAACGCATAACGCATAACGCATAACGCATAACGCATAACGCATAACGCATAACGCATAACGAATAACGCATAACGCATAACGCATAACGCATAACGCATAACGCATAACGCATAACGCATAACGCATAACGCATAACGCATAACGCATAACGCATACGCATAACGCATAACGCATAACGCATAGCGCATTACGCTTAACGCGTAAAGCAAAACTCATAACCCACAACGCATAACGCATAACGCATAACGCATAACGCATAACGCATAACGCATAACGCATAACGCATAACGCATAACGCATAACGCATAACGCATAACGCATAACGCATAACGCATAACGCATAACGCATAACGCATAACGCATAACGCATAACGCATAACGCATAACGCATAACGCATAACGCATAACGCATAACGCATAACGCATAACGCATAACGCATAACGCATAACGCATAACGCATAACGCATAACGCATAACGCATAACGCATAACGCATAACGCATAACGCATAACGCATAACGCATAACGCATAACGAATAACGCATAACGCATAACGCATAACGCATAACGCATAACGCATAACGCATAACGCATAACGCATAACGCATAACGCATAACGCATAACGCATAACGCATAACGCATAACGCATAACGCATAACGCATAACGCATAACGCATAACGCATCACGCATAACGCATAACGCATAACGCATAACGCATAACGCATAACGCATAACGCATAACGCATAACGCATAACGCATAACGCATAACGCATCACGCATAACTCATAACGCATAACGCATAACGCATAACGCATAACGCATAACGCATAACGCATAACGCATAACTTATAACGCATAACGCATAACGCATAACGCATAACGCATAACGCATAACGCATAACGCATAACGCATAACGCATAACGCATAACGCATCACGCATAACGCATAACGCATAACGCATAACGCATAACGCATAACGCATCACGCATAACTCATAACGCATAACGCATAACGCATAACGCATAACGCATAGCGCATTACGCTTAACGCATAACGCATAACGCATAACGCATAACGCATAACGCATAACGCATAACGCATCACGCATAACTCATAACGCATAACGCATAACGCATAACGCATAACGCATAACGCATAACGCATAACGCATAACGCATAACGCATAACGCATAACGCATAACGCATAACGCATAACGCATAACGCATAACGCATAACGCATAACGCATAACGCATAACGCATAACGCATAACGCATAGCGCATTACGCTTAACGCATAACGCATAACGCATAACGCATAACGCATAACGCATAACGCATAACGCATAACGCATAACGCATAACGCATAACGCATAACGCATAACGCATAACGCTTAACGCGTAAAGCAAAACTCATAACCCATAACGCATAACGCATAACGCATAACGCATAACGCATAACGCATAACGCATAACGCATAACGCATAACGCATAACGCATAACGCATAACGCATAACGCATAACGCATAACGCATAACGCATAACGCATAACGCATAACGCATAACGCATAACGCATAACGCATAACGCATAACGCATAACGCATAACGCATAACGCATAACGCATAACGCATAACGCATAACGCATAACGCATAACGCATAAAGCATAACGCATAACGCATAACGCATAACGCATAACGCATAACGCATAACGCATAACGCATAACGCATAACCCATAGCGCATAACGCTTAACGCGTAAAGCAAAACTCATAACCCATAACGCATAACGCATAACGCATAACGCATAACGCATAACGCATAGCGCATAACGCTTAACGCGTAAAGCAAAACTCATAACCCATAACGCATAACGCATAACGCATAACGCATAACGCATAACGCATAACGCATAACGCATAACGCATAACGCATAACGCATAACGCATAACGCATAACGCATAACGCATAACGCATAACGCATAACGCATAACGCATAACGCATAACGCATAACGCATAACGCATAACGCATAACGCATAACGCATAACGCATAACGCATAACGCATAACGCATAACGCATAACGCATAACGCATAACGCATAACGCATAACGCATAACGCATAACGCATAACGCATAACGCATAACGCATAACGCATAACGCATAACGCATAACGCATAACGCATAACGCATAACGCATAACGCATAACGCATAACGCATAACGCATAACGCATAACGCATAACGCATAACGCATAACGCATAACGCATAACGCATAACGCATAACGCATAACGCATAACGCATAACGCATAACGCATAACGCATAACGCATAACGCATAACGCATAACGCATAACGCATAACGCATAACGCATAACGCATAACGCATAACGCATAACGCATAACGCATAACGCATAACGCATAACGCATAACGCATAACGCATAACGCATAACGCATAACGCATAACGCATAACGCATAACGCATAACGCATAACGCATAACGCATAACGCATAACGCATAACGCATAACGCATAACGCATAACGCATAACGCATAACGCATAACGCATAACGCATAACGCATAACGCATAACGCATAACGCATAACGCATAACGCATAACGCATAACGCATAACGCATAACGCATAACGCATAACGCATAACGCATAACGAATAACGCATAACGCATAACGCATAACGCATAACGCATAACGCATAACGCATAACGCATAACGCATAACGCATAACGCATAACGCATAACGCATAACGCATAACGCATAACGCATAACGCATAACGCATAACGCATAACGCATAACGCATAACGCATAACGCATAACGCATAACGCATAACGCATAACGCATAACGCATAACGCATAACGCATAACGCATAACGCATAACGCATAACGCATAACGCATAACGCATAACGCATAATGCATAACCCATAGCGCATAACGCTTAACGCGTAAAGCAAAACTCATAACCCATAACGCATAACGCATAACGCATAACGCATAACGCATAACGCATAACGCATAACGCATAACGCATAACGCATAACGCATAACGCATAACGCATAACGCATAACGCATAACGCATAACGCATAACGCATAACGCATAACGCATAACGCATAACGCATAACGCATAACGCATAACGCATAACGCATAACGCATAACGCATAACGCATAACGCATAACGCATAACGCATAACGCATAACGCATAACGCATAACGCATAACGCATAACGCATAACGCATAACGCATAACGCATAACGCATAACGCATAACGCATAACGCATAACGCATAACGCATAACGCATAACGCATAACGCATAACGCATAACGCATAACGCATAACGCATAACGCATAACGCATAACGCATAACGCATAACGCATAACGCATAACGCATAACGCATAACGCATAACGCATAACGCATAACGCATAACGCATAACGCATAACGCATAACGCATAACGCATAACGCATAACGCATAACGCATAACGCATAACGCATAACGCATAACGCATAACGCATAACGCATAACGCATAACGCATAACGCATAACGCATAACGCATAACGCATAACGCATAACGCATAACGCATAACGCATAACGCATAACTTATAACGCATAACGCATAACGCATAACGCATAACGCATAACGCATAACGCATAACGCATAACGCATAACGCATAACCCATAGCGCATAACGCTTAACGCGTAAAGCAAAACTCATAACCCATAACGCATAACGCATAACGCATAACGCATAACGCATAACGCATAACGCATAACGCATAACGCATAACGCATAACGCATAACGCATAACGCATAACGCATAACGCATAACGCATAACGCATAACGCATAACGCATAACGCATAACGCATAACGCATAACGCATAACGCATAACGCATAACGCATAACGCATAACGCATAACGCATAACGCATAACGCATAACGCATAACGCATAACGCATAACGCATAACGCATAACGCATAACGCATAACGCATAACGCATAACGCATAACGCATAACGCATAACGCATAACGCATAACGCATAACGCATAACGCATAACGCATAACGCATAACGCATAACGCATAACGCATAACGCATAACGCATAACGCATAACGCATAACGCATAACGCATAACGCATAACGCATAACGCATAACGCATAACGCATAACGCATAACGCATAACGCATAACGCATAACGCATAACGCATAACGCATAACGCATAACGCATAACGCATCACGCATAACGCATAACGCATAACGCATAACGCATAACGCATAACGCATAACGCATAACGCATAACGCATAACGCATAACGCATAACGCATAACGCATAACGCATAACGCATAACCCATAGCGCATAACGCTTAACGCGTAAAGCAAAACTCATAACCCATAACGCATAACGCATAACGCATAACGCATAACGCATAACGCATAACGCATAACGCATAGCGCATAACGCTTAACGCGTAAAGCAAAACTCATAACCCATAACGCATAACGCATAACGCATAACGCATAACGCATAACGCATAACGCATAACGCATAACGCATAACGCATAACGCATAACGCATAACGCATAACGCATAACGCATAACGCATAACGCATAACGCATAACGCATAACGCATAACGCATAACGCATAACGCATAACGCATAACGCATAACGCATAACGCATAACGCATAACGCATAACGCATAACGCATAACGCATAACGCTTAACGCGTAAAGCAAAACTCATAACCCATAACGCATAACGCATAACGCATAACGCATAACGCATAACGCATAACGCATAACGCATAACGCATAACGCATAACGCATAACGCATAACGCATAACGCATAACGCATAACGCATAACGCATAACGCATAACGCATAACGCATAACGCATAACGCATAACGCATAACGCATAACGCATAACGCATAACGCATAACGAATAACGCATAACGCATAACGCATAACGCATAACGCATAACGCATAACGCATAACGCATAACGCATAACGCATAACGCATAACGCATAACGCATAACGCATAACGCATAACGCATAACGCATAACGCATAACGCATAACGCATAACGCATAACGCATAACGCATAACGCATAACGCATAACGCATAACGCATAACGCATAACGCATAACGCATAACGCATAACGCATAACGCATAACGCATAACGCATAACGCATAACGCATAACGCATAACGCATAACGCATAACGCATAACGCATAACGCATAACGCATAACGCATAACGCATAACGCATAACGCATAACGCATAACGCATAACGCATAACGCATAACGCATAACGCATAACGCATAACGCATAACGCATAACGCATAACGCATAACGCATAACGCATAACGCATAACGCATAACTTATAACGCATAACGCATAACGCATAACGCATAACGCATAACGCATAACGCATAACGCATAACGCATAACGCATAACGCATAACGCATAACGCATAACGCATAACGCATAACGCATAACGCATAACGCATAACGCATAACGCATAACGCATAACGCATAACGCATAACGCATAACGCATAACGCATAACGCATAACGCATAACGCATAACGCATAACGCATAACGCATAACGCATAACGCATAACGCATAACGCATAACGCATAACGCATAACGCATAACGCATAACGCATAACGCATAACGCATAACGCATAACGCATAACGCATAACGCATAACGCATAACGCATAACGCATAACGCATAACGCATAACGCATAACGCATAACGCATAACGCATAACGCATAACGCATAACGCATAACGCATAACGCATAACGCATAACGCATCACGCATAACTCATAACGCATAACGCATAACGCATAACGCATAACGCATAGCGCATTACGCTTAACGCATAACGCATAACGCATAACGCATAACGCATAACGCATAACGCATAACGCATAACGCATAACGCATAACGCATAACGCATAACGCATAACGCATAACGCATAACGCATAACGCATAACGCATAACGCATAACGCATAACGCATAACGCATAACGCATAACGCATAACGCATAACGCATAACGCATAACGCATAACGCATAACGCATAACGCATAACGCATAACGCATAACGCATAACGCATAACGCATAACGCATAACGCATAACGCATAA
>NW_027469711.1:0-74591 GCF_051020765.1 Lasioglossum baleicum
AGAATCTTCGAATCTGACATAAGCTCGAATAAATCGTGATCGTGCTTGCCGGGTCGGAGTTTCTGCGCCAATTTCGCATATTTGCATGCAAATGCACTGATCTAGCACGCGAAACAGCGATTCCGCACGGAAATACACTTCTGAAACGAAGAATCGTCGAATCTGACATATGCTCGAATAAATCGTGATCGTGATTGCCGGGTCGGAGTTTCTATTCCAATTTCACATACTTGCATGCAAATGCACTCACCTAGCGCGCGAAACAGCGATTCCGCACAGAAATACACTTCTGAAACGAAGAATCGTCGAATCTGACATAAGCTCGAATAAATCGTGATCGTGCTTGCCGGGTCGGAGTTACTGTGCCAATTTCGCACATTTGCATGCAAATGCACTCACCTAGCGCGCGAAACAGCGATTCCGCACAGAAATACACTTCTGAAACGAAGAATCGTCGAATCTGACATAAGCTCGAATAAATCGTGATCGTGCTTGCCGGGTCGGAGTTACTGTGCCAATTTCGCACATTTGCATGCAAATACACTGATCTAGCACGCGAAACAGCGATTCCGCACAGAAATACACTTCTGAAACGAAGAATCGTCGAATCTGACATAAGCTCGAATAATTTGTGATCGTGCTTGCCAGGCCGGAGTTTCTATTCCAATTTCGCATACTTGTATGCAAATGCACTGATCTAGCACGCGAAACAGCGATTCCGCACAGAAATTCATTTGTGAAACGAATAATCGTCGAATCTGACATAAGCTCGAAGAAATCGTGATCGTGCTTGCCGGGCCGGAGTTTCTATTCCAATTTCGCATACTTGTATGCAAATGCACTGATCTGGCACGCGAAACAGCGATTCCGCACAGAAATACACTGCTGAAGCGAAGAATCGTCGAATCTGACATAAGCTCGAATAAATCGTGATCGTGCTTGCCGGGTCGGAGTTTCTGTGCCAATTTCACGTATTTGCATGCAAATGCACTGATCTAGCACGCGAAACAGCGAATCCGCACAGAAATACACTTCTGAAACGAAGAACCGTCGAATCTGACAAGGGCTCGAATAAATTGTGATCGTGCTTGCCGAATCGGAGTTTCCGTGCTAATTTCGCATATTTGTATGCAAATGCACTGATCTAGCACGCGAAACAGCGATTCCGCACAGAAATACACTTCTGAAACGAAGAATCGTCGAATCTGATATAAGCTCGAATAATTTGTGATCGTGCTTGCCGAAAAGGAGTTTCTATACCAATTTCTCATACTTGCATGCAAATGCACTGATCTAGCGCGCGAAACAGCGATTCCGCACAGAAATACACTTCTGAAACGAAGAATCGTTGAATCTGACATAAGCTCGAATAAATCGTGATCGTGCTTGCCGGGTCGGAGTTTCTGTGCCAATTTCGCATATTTGCATCCAAATGCACTGATCTAGCACGCGAAACAGCGATTCCGCACAGAAATACACTTCTGAAACGACGAATCGTTGAATCTGACATAAGCTCGAATAAATTGTGATCGTGATTGCCGGGTCGGAGTTTCTGTGCCAATTTCGCATACTTGTATGCAAATGCACTGATCTGGCACGCGAAACAGCGATTCCGCACAGAAATACACTGCTGAAGCGAAGAATCGTCGAATCAGACATAAGCTCGAATAAATCGTGATCGTGCTTGTCGGGTCGGAGTTTCTATTCCAATTTCTCATACTTGCATGCAAATGCACTGATCTAGCGCGCGAAACAGCGATTCCGCACAGAAATACACTTCGGAAGCGAAGAATCTTCGAATCTGACATAAGCTCGAATAATCGTGATCGTGCTTGCCGGGTCGGAGTTTCTGTGCCAATTTCACGTATTTGCATGCAAATGCACTGATCTAGCGCGCGAAACAGCGATTCCGCACAGAAATACACTTCGGAAGCGAAGAATCTTCGAATCTGACATAAGCTCGAATAAATCGTGATCGTGCTTGCCGGGTCGGAGTTTCTGTGCCAATTTCGCGTATTTCCATGCAAATGCACTGATCTAGCACGCGAAACAGCGATTCCGCACAGAAATACACTTCTGAAACGAAGAATCATCGAATCTGACATAAGCTTGAATGAATTGTGATCGTGCTAGCCGGGTCGGAGTTTCTGTGCCAATTGAGCGTATTTGCATGCGAATGCACTGATCTAGCACGCGAAACAGCGATTCCGCACAGAAATACACTTCTGAAACGAAGAATCGTCGAATCTGACATAAGCTCGAATAAATCGTGATCGTGCTTGCCGGGTCGGAGTTACTGTGCCAATTTCGCATATTTGCATGCAAATGCACTGATCTAGCACGCGAAATAGCGATTCCGCACAGAAATACACTTCTGAAACGAAGAATCGACGAAACTGACATAAGCTCGAATAAATCGTGATCGTGCTTGCCGGGTCGGAGTTACTGTGCCAATTTCGCATATTTGCATGCAAATGCACTGATCTAGCACGCGAAACAGCGATTCCGCACAGAAATACACTTCTGAAACGAAGAATCGTCGAATCTGATATAAGCTCGAATAATCGGGATCGTGCTTGCCGGGTCGGAGTTTCTGTGCCAATTTCGCATATTTGCATTCAAATGCACTGATCTGGCACGCGAAACAGCGATTCCGCACAGAAATACACTGCTGAAGCGAAGAATCGTCGAATCTGACATAAGCTCGAATACATCGTGATCGTGTTTGTCGGGTCGGAGTTTCTATTCCAATTTCTCATACTTGCATGCAAATGCACTGATCTAGCGCGCGAAACAGCGATTCCGCACAGAAATACACTTCGGAAGCGAAGAATCTTCGAATCTGACATAAGCTCGAATAAATCGTGATCGTGCTTGCCGGGTCGGAGTTTCTGTGCCAATTTCACGTATTTGCATGCAAATGCACTGATCTAGCACGCGAAACAGCGATTCCGCACAGAAATACACTTCTGAAACGAAGAACCGTCGAATCTGACAAGGGCTCGAATAAATTGTGATCGTGCTTGCCGAATCGGAGTTTCCGTGCCAATTTCGCATATTTGCATCCAAATGCACTGATCTAGCACGCGAAACAGCGATTCCGCACAGAAATACACTTCTGAAACGAAGAATCGTTGAATCTGACATAAGCTCGAATAAATTGTGATCGTGATTGCCGGGTCGGAGTTTCTGTGCCAATTTCGCATATTTGCATTCAAATGCACTGATCTAGCACGCGAAACAGCGATTCCGCACAGAAATACACTTCTGAAGCGAAGAATCGTCGAATCTGACATAAGCTCGAATAAATCGTGATCGTGCTTGCCGGGTCGGAGTTTCTATTCCAATTTCACGTACTTGCATGCAAATGCACTGATCTAGCACGCGAAACAGCGATTCCGCACAGAAATACACTTCTGAAACGAAGAATCGTCGAATCTGACATAAGCTCGAATAAATCGTCATCGTGCTTGCCGGGCCGGAGTTTCTATTCCAATTTCGCATACTTGTATGCAAATGCACTGATCTATCGCGCGAAACAGCGATTCCGCACAGAAATACACTTTGGAAGCGAAGAATCTTCGAATCTGACATAAGCTCGAATAAATCGTGATCGTGCTTGCCGGGTCGGAGTTTCTTCGCCAATTTCGCATATTTGCATGCAAATGCACTGATCTAGCACGCGAAACAGCGATTCCGCACGGAAATACACTTCTGAAACGAAGAATCGTCGAATCTGACATAAGCTCGAATAAATCGTGATCGTGCTTGCCGGGTCGGAGTTTCTGTGCCAATTTCGCGTGTTTGCATGCAAATGCACTGATCTAGCACGCGAAACAGCGATTCCGCACAGAAATACACTGCTGAAGCGAAGAATCGTCGAATCTGACATAAGCTCGAATAAATCGTGATCGTGCTTGCCGGGTCGGAGTTTCTATTCCAATTTCACATACTTGCATGCAAATGCACTGACCTAGCGCGCGAAACAGCGATTCCGCACAGAAATACACTTCTGAAACGAAGAATCGTCGAATCTGACATAAGCTCGAATAAATCGTGATCGTGCTTGCCGGGTCGGAGTTACTGTGCCAATTTCGCATATTTGCATGCAAATGCACTGATCTAGCGCGCGAAACAGCGATTCCGCACAGAAATACACTTCTGAAACGAAGAATCGTCGAATCTGACATAAGCTCGAATAAATCATGATCGTGATTGCCGGGTCGGAGTTTCTATTCCAATTTCACATACTTGCATGCAAATGCACTCACCTAGCGCGCGAAACAGCGATTCCGCACAGAAATACACTTCTGAAACGAAGAATCGTCGAATCTGACATAAGCTCGAATAAATCGTGATCGTGCTTGCCGGGTCGGAGTTACTGTGCCAATTTCGCACATTTGCATGCAAATACACTGATCTAGCACGCGAAACAGCGATTCCGCACAGAAATACACTTCTGAAACGAAGAATCGTCGAATCTCACATAAGCTCGAATAAATCGTGATCGTGCTTGCCGGGTCGGAGTTTCTGTGCCAATTTCGCATATTTGCATTCAAATGCAAAGATCTAGCACGCGAAACAGCGATTCCGCACAGAAATACACTTCTGAAACGAAGAATCGTCGAATCTGACATAAGCTCGAATAATTTGTGATCGTGCTTGCCAGGCCGGAGTTTCTATTCCAATTTCGCATACTTGTATGCAAATGCACTGATCTAGCACGCGAAACAGCGATTCCGCACAGAAATACACTGCTGAAGCGAAGAATCGTCGAATCTGACATAAGCTCGAATAAATCGTGATCGTGCTTGCCGGGTCGGAGTTTCTGTGCCAATTTCACGTATTTGCATGCAAATGCACTGGTCTAGCACGCGAAACAGCGAATCCGCACAGAAATACACTTCTGAAACGAAGAACCGTCGAATCTGACAAGGGCTCGAATAAATTGTGATCGTGCTTGCCGAATCGGAGTTTCCGTGCCAATTTCGCATATTTGTATGCAAATGCACTGATCTAGCACGCGAAACAGCGATTCCGCACAGAAATACACTTCTGAAACGAAGAATCGTCGAATCTGATATAAGCTCGAATAATTTGTGATCGTGCTTGCCGAAAAGGAGTTTCTATTCCAATTTCTCATACTTGCATGCAAATGCACTGATCTAGCGCGCGAAACAGCGATTCCGCACAGAAATACACTTCTGAAACGAAGAATCGTTGAATCTGACATAAGCTCGAATAAATCGTGATCGTGCTTGCCGGGTCGGAGTTTCTGTGCCAATTTCGCATATTTGCATCCAAATGCACTGATCTAGCACGCGAAACAGCGATTCCGCACAGAAATACACTTCTGAAACGACGAATCGTTGAATCTGACATAAGCTCGAATAAATTGTGATCGTGATTGCCGGGTCGGAGTTTCTGTGCCAATTTCGCATACTTGTATGCAAATGCACTGATCTGGCACGCGAAACAGCGATTCCGCACAGAAATACACTGCTGAAGCGAAGAATCGTCGAATCAGACATAAGCTCGAATAAATCGTGATCGTGCTTGTCGGGTCGGAGTTTCTATTCCAATTTCTCATACTTGCATGCAAATGCACTGATCTAGCGCGCGAAACAGCGATTCCGCACAGAAATACACTTCGGAAGCGAAGAATCTTCGAATCTGACATAAGCTCGAATAATCGTGATCGTGCTTGCCGGGTCGGAGTTTCTGTGCCAATTTCACGTATTTGCATGCAAATGCACTGATCTAGCGCGCGAAACAGCGATTCCGCACAGAAATACACTTCGGAAGCGAAGAATCTTCGAATCTGACATAAGCTCGAATAAATCGTGATCGTGCTTGCCGGGTCGGAGTTTCTGTGCCAATTTCGCGTATTTCCATGCAAATGCACTGATCTAGCACGCGAAACAGCGATTCCGCACAGAAATACACTTCTGAAACGAAGAATCATCGAATCTGACATAAGCTTGAATGAATTGTGATCGTGCTAGCCGGGTCGGAGTTTCTGTGCCAATTGAGCGTATTTGCATGCGAATGCACTGATCTAGCACGCGAAACAGCGATTCCGCACAGAAATACACTTCTGAAACGAAGAATCGTCGAATCTGACATAAGCTCGAATAAATCGTGATCGTGCTTGCCGGGTCGGAGTTACTGTGCCAATTTCGCATATTTGCATGCAAATGCACTGATCTAGCACGCGAAACAGCGATTCCGCACAGAAATACACTTCTGAAACGAAGAATCGTTGAATCTGACATAAGCTCGAATAAATCGTGATCGTGCTTGCCGGGTCGGAGTTTCTGTGCCAATTTCGCATATTTGCATCCAAATGCACTGATCTAGCAC
This sequence comes from Lasioglossum baleicum, assembly GCF_051020765.1. Taxonomy (NCBI): domain Eukaryota; kingdom Metazoa; phylum Arthropoda; class Insecta; order Hymenoptera; family Halictidae; genus Lasioglossum; species Lasioglossum baleicum. Next base: position 6,364 of record NW_027469711.1, read on the forward strand.
GCGAAACAGCGATTCCGCACAGAAATACACTTCTGAAACGACGAATCGTTGAATCTGACATAAGCTCGAATAAATTGTGATCGTGATTGCCGGGTCGGAGTTTCTGTGCCAATTTCGCATACTTGTATGCAAATGCACTGATCTGGCACGCGAAACAGCGATTCCGCACAGAAATACACTGCTGAAGCGAAGAATCGTCGAATCAGACATAAGCTCGAATAAATCGTGATCGTGCTTGTCGGGTCGGAGTTTCTATTCCAATTTCTCATACTTGCATGCAAATGCACTGATCTAGCGCGCGAAACAGCGATTCCGCACAGAAATACACTTCGGAAGCGAAGAATCTTCGAATCTGACATAAGCTCGAATAATCGTGATCGTGCTTGCCGGGTCGGAGTTTCTGTGCCAATTTCACGTATTTGCATGCAAATGCACTGACCTAGCACGCGAAACAGCGATTCCGCACAGAAATACACTTCTGAAACGAAGAATCGTCGAATCTGACATAAGCTCGAATAAATCGTGATCGTGCTTGCCGGGTCGGAGTTTCTATTCCAATTTCACATACTTGCATGCAAATGCACTGACCTAGCGCGCGAAACAGCGATTCCGCACAGAAATACACTTCTGAAACGAAGAATCGTCGAATCTGACATAAGCTCGAATAAATCGTGATCGTGCTTGCCGGGTCGGAGTTACTGTGCCAATTTCGCACATTTGCATGCAAATACACTGATCTAGCACGCGAAACAGCGATTCCGCACAGAAATACACTTCTGAAACGAAGAATCGTCGAATCTCACATAAGCTCGAATAAATCGTGATCGTGCTTGCCGGGTCGGAGTTTCTGTGCCAATTTCGCATATTTGCATTCAAATGCACTGATCTAGCACGCGAAACAGCGTTTCCGCACAGAAATACACTTCTGAAACGAAGAATCGTCGAATCTGACATAAGCTCGAATAATTTGTGATCGTGCTTGCCAGGCCGGAGTTTCTATTCCAATTTCGCATACTTGTATGCAAATGCACTGATCTAGCACGCGAAACAGCGATTCCTCACAGAAATTCATTTGTGGAACGAATAATCGTCGATTCTGACATAAGCTCGAAGAAATCGTGATCGTGCTTGCCGGGCCGGAGTTTCTATTCCAATTTCGCATACTTGTATGCAAATGCACTGATCTGGCACGCGAAACAGCGATTCCGCACAGAAATACACTGCGGAAGCGAAGAATCGTCGAATCTGACATAAGCTCGAATAAATCGTGATCGTGCTTGCCGGGTCGGAGTTTCTGTGCCAATTTCACGTATTTGCATGCAAATGCACTGATCTAGCACGCGAAACAGCGATTCCGCACAGAAATACACTTCTGAAACGAAGAACCGTCGAATCTGACAAGGGCTCGAATAAATTGTGATCGTGCTTGCCGAATCGGAGTTTCCGTGCCAATTTCGCATATTTGTATGCAAATGCACTGATCTAGCACGCGAAACTGCGATTCCGCACAGAAATACACTTCTGAAACGAAGAATCGTCGAATCTGATATAAGCTCGAATAATTTGTGATCGTGCTTGCCGAAAAGGAGTTTCTATTCCAATTTCTCATACTTGCATGCAAATGCACTGATCTAGCGCGCGAAACAGCGATTCCGCACAGAAATACACTTCTGAAACGAAGAATCGTCGAATCTGACATAAGCTCGAATAAATCGTGTTCGTGCTTGCCGGGTCGGAGTTTCTGTGCCAATTTCGCATATTTGCATCCAAATGCACTGATGTAGCACGCGAAACAGCGATTCCGCACAGAAATACACTTCTGAAACGAAGAATCGTTGAATCTGACATAAGCTCGAATAAATTGTGATCGTGACTGCCGGGTCGGAGTTTCTGTGCCAATTTCGCATATTTGCATTCAAATGCACTGATCTAGCACGCGAAACAGCGATTCCGCACAGAAATACACTTCTGAAGCGAAGAATCGTCGAATCTGACATAAGCTCGAATAAATCGTGATCGTGCTTGCCGGGTCGGAGTTTCTATTCCAATTTCACATACTTGCATGCAAATGCACTGACCTAGCGCGCGAAACAGCGATTCCGCACAGAAATACACTTCTGAAACGAAGAATCGTCGAATCTGACATAAGCTCGAATAAATCGTGATCGTGCTTGCCGGGTCGGAGTTTCTGTGCCAATTTCGCATATTTGCATTCAAATGCACTGATCTAGCACGCGAAACAGCGATTCCGCACAGAAATACACTTCTGAAACGAAGAATCGTCGAATCTGACATAAGCTCGAATAAATCGTAATCGTGCTTGTCGGGTCGGAGTTTCTATTCCAATTTCTCATATTTGCATGCAAATGCACTGATCTATCGCGCGAAACAGCGATTCCGCACAGAAATACACTTTGGAAGCGAAGAATCTTCGAATCTGACATAAGCTCGAATAAATCGTGATCGTGCTTGCCGGGTCGGAGTTTCTGCGCCAATTTCGCATATTTGCATGCAAATGCACTGATCTAGCACGCGAAACAGCGATTCCGCACGGAAATACACTTCTGAAACGAAGAATCGTCGAATCTGACATATGCTCGAATAAATCGTGATCGTGATTGCCGGGTCGGAGTTTCTATTCCAATTTCACATACTTGCATGCAAATGCACTCACCTAGCGCGCGAAACAGCGATTCCGCACAGAAATACACTTCTGAAACGAAGAATCGTCGAATCTGACATAAGCTCGAATAAATCGTGATCGTGCTTGCCGGGTCGGAGTTACTGTGCCAATTTCGCACATTTGCATGCAAATGCACTCACCTAGCGCGCGAAACAGCGATTCCGCACAGAAATACACTTCTGAAACGAAGAATCGTCGAATCTGACATAAGCTCGAATAAATCGTGATCGTGCTTGCCGGGTCGGAGTTACTGTGCCAATTTCGCACATTTGCATGCAAATACACTGATCTAGCACGCGAAACAGCGATTCCGCACAGAAATACACTTCTGAAACGAAGAATCGTCGAATCTGACATAAGCTCGAATAATTTGTGATCGTGCTTGCCAGGCCGGAGTTTCTATTCCAATTTCGCATACTTGTATGCAAATGCACTGATCTAGCACGCGAAACAGCGATTCCGCACAGAAATTCATTTGTGAAACGAATAATCGTCGAATCTGACATAAGCTCGAAGAAATCGTGATCGTGCTTGCCGGGCCGGAGTTTCTATTCCAATTTCGCATACTTGTATGCAAATGCACTGATCTGGCACGCGAAACAGCGATTCCGCACAGAAATACACTGCTGAAGCGAAGAATCGTCGAATCTGACATAAGCTCGAATAAATCGTGATCGTGCTTGCCGGGTCGGAGTTTCTGTGCCAATTTCACGTATTTGCATGCAAATGCACTGATCTAGCACGCGAAACAGCGAATCCGCACAGAAATACACTTCTGAAACGAAGAACCGTCGAATCTGACAAGGGCTCGAATAAATTGTGATCGTGCTTGCCGAATCGGAGTTTCCGTGCTAATTTCGCATATTTGTATGCAAATGCACTGATCTAGCACGCGAAACAGCGATTCCGCACAGAAATACACTTCTGAAACGAAGAATCGTCGAATCTGATATAAGCTCGAATAATTTGTGATCGTGCTTGCCGAAAAGGAGTTTCTATACCAATTTCTCATACTTGCATGCAAATGCACTGATCTAGCGCGCGAAACAGCGATTCCGCACAGAAATACACTTCTGAAACGAAGAATCGTCGAATCTGACATAAGCTCGAATAAATCGTGATCGTGCTTGCCGGGTCGGAGTTTCTGTGCCAATTTCGCATATTTGCATCCAAATGCACTGATCTAGCACGCGAAACAGCGATTCCGCACAGAAATACACTTCTGAAACGACGAATCGTTGAATCTGACATAAGCTCGAATAAATTGTGATCGTGATTGCCGGGTCGGAGTTTCTGTGCCAATTTCGCATACTTGTATGCAAATGCACTGATCTAGCACGCGAAACAGCGATTCGGCACAGAAATTCATTTGTGAAACGAATAATCGTCGAATCTGACATAAGCTCGAATAAATCGTGATCGTGCTTGCCGGGCCGGAGTTTCTATTCCAATTTCGCATACTTGTATGCAAATGCACTGATCTGGCACGCGAAACAGCGATTCCGCACAGAAATACACTGCTGAAGCGAAGAATCGTCGAATCTGACATAAGCTCGAATAAATCGTAATCGTGCTTGTCGGGTCGGAGTTTCTATTCCAATTTCTCATACTTGCATGCAAATGCACTGATCTAGCACGCGAAACAGCGATTCCGCACAGAAATACACTTCTGAAACGAGGAATCGTCGAATCTGACATAAGCTCGAATAAATCGTGATCGTGCTTGCCGGGTCGGAGTTTCTATTCCAATTTCGCATATTTGCATGCAAATGCACTGATCTAGCACGCGAAACAGCGATTCCGCACGGAAATACACTTCTGAAACGAAGAATCGTCGAATCTGACATAATCTCGTACAATTTGTGATCGTGCTTGCCGAAAAGGAGTTTCTATTCCAATTTCTCATACTTGCATGCAAATGCACTGATCTAGCGCGCGAAACAGCGATTCCGCACAGAAATACACTTCGGAAGCGAAGAATCTTCGAATCTGACATAAGCTCGAATAAATCGTGATCGTGCTTGCCGGGTCGGAGTTTCTGTGCCAATTTCGCGTATTTCCATGCAAATGCACTGATCTAGCACGCGAAACAGCGATTCCGCACAGAAATACACTTCTGAAACGAAGAATCGTCGAATCTGACATAAGCTTGAATGAATTGTGATCGTGCTAGCCGGGTCGGAGTTTCTGTGCCAATTGAGCGTATTTGCATGCGAATGCACTGATCTAGCACGCGAAACAGCGATTCCGCACAGAAATACACTTCTGAAACGAAGAATCGTCGAATCTGACATAAGCTTGAATGAATTGTGATCGTGCTTGCCGGGTCGGAGTTTCTGTGCCAATTTCGCGTATTTGCATGCGAATGCACTGACCTAGCACGCGAAACAGCGATTCCGCACAGAAATACACTTCTGAAACGAAGAATCGACGAAACTGACATAAGCTCGAATAAATCGTGATCGTGCTTGCCGGGTCGGAGTTACTGTGCCAATTTCGCATATTTGCATGCAAATGCACTGATCTAGCGCGCGAAACAGCGATTCCGCACAGAAATACACTTCGGAAGCGAAGAATCTTCGAATCTGACATAAGCTCGAATAAATCGTGATCGTGCTTGCCGGGTCGGAGTTTCTGTGCCAATTTCACGTATTTGCATGCAAATGCACTGATCTAGCACGCGAAACAGCGATTCCGCACAGAAATACACTTCTGAAACGAAGAACCGTCGAATCTGACAAGGGCTCGAATAAATTGTGATCGTGCTTGCCGAATCGGAGTTTCCGTGCCAATTTCGCATATTTGCATCCAAATGCACTGATCTAGCACGCGAAACAGCGATTCCGCACAGAAATACACTTCTGAAACGAAGAATCGTTGAATCTGACATAAGCTCGAATAAATTGTGATCGTGATTGCCGGGTCGGAGTTTCTGTGCCAATTTCGCATATTTGCATTCAAATGCACTGATCTAGCACGCGAAACAGCGATTCCGCACAGAAATACACTTCTGAAGCGAAGAATCGTCGAATCTGACATAAGCTCGAATAAATCGTGATCGTGCTTGCCGGGTCGGAGTTTCTATTCCAATTTCACGTACTTGCATGCAAATGCACTGATCTAGCACGCGAAACAGCGATTCCGCACAGAAATACACTTCTGAAACGAAGAATCGTCGAATCTGACATAAGCTCGAATAAATCGTCATCGTGCTTGCCGGGCCGGAGTTTCTATTCCAATTTCGCATACTTGTATGCAAATGCACTGATCTATCGCGCGAAACAGCGATTCCGCACAGAAATACACTTTGGAAGCGAAGAATCTTCGAATCTGACATAAGCTCGAATAAATCGTGATCGTGCTTGCCGGGTCGGAGTTTCTTCGCCAATTTCGCATATTTGCATGCAAATGCACTGATCTAGCACGCGAAACAGCGATTCCGCACGGAAATACACTTCTGAAACGAAGAATCGTCGAATCTGACATAAGCTCGAATAAATCGTGATCGTGCTTGCCGGGTCGGAGTTTCTGTGCCAATTTCGCGTGTTTGCATGCAAATGCACTGATCTAGCACGCGAAACAGCGATTCCGCACAGAAATACACTGCTGAAGCGAAGAATCGTCGAATCTGACATAAGCTCGAATAAATCGTGATCGTGCTTGCCGGGTCGGAGTTTCTATTCCAATTTCACATACTTGCATGCAAATGCACTGACCTAGCGCGCGAAACAGCGATTCCGCACAGAAATACACTTCTGAAACGAAGAATCGTCGAATCTGACATAAGCTCGAATAAATCGTGATCGTGCTTGCCGGGTCGGAGTTACTGTGCCAATTTCGCATATTTGCATGCAAATGCACTGATCTAGCGCGCGAAACAGCGATTCCGCACAGAAATACACTTCTGAAACGAAGAATCGTCGAATCTGACATAAGCTCGAATAAATCGTGATCGTGCTTGCCGGGTCGGAGTTTCTGCGCCAATTTCGCATATTTGCATGCAAATGCACTGATCTAGCACGCGAAACAGCGATTCCGCACGGAAATACACTTCTGAAACGAAGAATCGTCGAATCTGACATAAGCTCGAATAAATCGTGATCGTGATTGCCGGGTCGGAGTTTCTATTCCAATTTCACATACTTGCATGCAAATGCACTCACCTAGCGCGCGAAACAGCGATTCCGCACAGAAATACACTTCTGAAACGAAGAATCGTCGAATCTGACATAAGCTCGAATAAATCGTGATCGTGCTTGCCGGGTCGGAGTTACTGTGCCAATTTCGCACATTTGCATGCAAATACACTGATCTAGCACGCGAAACAGCGATTCCGCACAGAAATACACTTCTGAAACGAAGAATCGTCGAATCTCACATAAGCTCGAATAAATCGTGATCGTGCTTGCCGGGTCGGAGTTTCTGTGCCAATTTCGCATATTTGCATTCAAATGCAAAGATCTAGCACGCGAAACAGCGATTCCGCACAGAAATACACTTCTGAAACGAAGAATCGTCGAATCTGACATAAGCTCGAATAATTTGTGATCGTGCTTGCCAGGCCGGAGTTTCTATTCCAATTTCGCATACTTGTATGCAAATGCACTGATCTAGCACGCGAAACAGCGATTCCGCACAGAAATTCATTTGTGAAACGAATAATCGTCGAATCTGACATAAGCTCGAAGAAATCGTGATCGTTCTTGCCGGGCCGGAGTTTCTATTCCAATTTCGCATACTTGTATGCAAATGCACTGATCTGGCACGCGAAACAGCGATTCCGCACAGAAATACACTGCTGAAGCGAAGAATCGTCGAATCTGACATAAGCTCGAATAAATCGTGATCGTGCTTGCCGGGTCGGAGTTTCTGTGCCAATTTCACGTATTTGCATGCAAATGCACTGGTCTAGCACGCGAAACAGCGAATCCGCACAGAAATACACTTCTGAAACGAAGAACCGTCGAATCTGACAAGGGCTCGAATAAATTGTGATCGTGCTTGCCGAATCGGAGTTTCCGTGCCAATTTCGCATATTTGTATGCAAATGCACTGATCTAGCACGCGAAACAGCGATTCCGCACAGAAATACACTTCTGAAACGAAGAATCGTCGAATCTGATATAAGCTCGAATAATTTGTGATCGTGCTTGCCGAAAAGGAGTTTCTATTCCAATTTCTCATACTTGCATGCAAATGCACTGATCTAGCGCGCGAAACAGCGATTCCGCACAGAAATACACTTCTGAAACGAAGAATCGTTGAATCTGACATAAGCTCGAATAAATCGTGATCGTGATTGCCGGGTCGGAGTTTCTGTGCCAATTTCGCATACTTGTATGCAAATGCACTGATCTGGCACGCGAAACAGCGATTCCGCACAGAAATACACTGCTGAAGCGAAGAATCGTCGAATCAGACATAAGCTCGAATAAATCGTGATCGTGCTTGTCGGGTCGGAGTTTCTATTCCAATTTCTCATACTTGCATGCAAATGCACTGATCTAGCGCGCGAAACAGCGATTCCGCACAGAAATACACTTCTGAAACGAAGAATCGTCGAATCTGATATAAGCTCGAATAATTTGTGATCGTGCTTGCCGAAAAGGAGTTTCTATTCCAATTTCTCATACTTGCATGCAAATGCACTGATCTAGCGCGCGAAACAGCGATTCCGCACAGAAATACACTTCTGAAACGAAGAATCGTTGAATCTGACATAAGCTCGAATAAATCGTGATCGTGCTTGCCGGGTCGGAGTTTCTATTCCAATTTCACATACTTGCATGCAAATGCACTGACCTAGCGCGCGAAACAGCGATTCCGCACAGAAATACACTTCTGAAACGAAGAATCGTCGAATCTGACATAAGCTCGAATAAATCGTGATCGTGCTTGCCGGGTCGGAGTTACTGTGCCAATTTCGCACATTTGCATGCAAATACACTGATCTAGCACGCGAAACAGCGATTCCGCACAGAAATACACTTCTGAAACGAAGAATCGTCGAATCTCACATAAGCTCGAATAAATCGTGATCGTGCTTGCCGGGTCGGAGTTTCTGTGCCAATTTCGCATATTTGCATTCAAATGCACTGATCTAGCACGCGAAACAGCGTTTCCGCACAGAAATACACTTCTGAAACGAAGAATCGTCGAATCTGACATAAGCTCGAATAAATCGTGATCGTGCTTGTCGGGTCGGAGTTTCTATTCCAATTTCTCATACTTGCATGCAAATGCACTGATCTAGCGCGCGAAACAGCGATTCCGCACAGAAATACACTTCGGAAGCGAAGAATCTTCGAATCTGACATAAGCTCGAATAATCGTGATCGTGCTTGCCGGGTCGGAGTTTCTGTGCCAATTTCACGTATTTGCATGCAAATGCACTGACCTAGCACGCGAAACAGCGATTCCGCACAGAAATACACTTCTGAAACGAAGAATCGTCGAATCTGACATAAGCTCGAATAAATCGTGATCGTGCTTGCCGGGTCGGAGTTTCTATTCCAATTTCACATACTTGCATGCAAATGCACTGACCTAGCGCGCGAAACAGCGATTCCGCACAGAAATACACTTCTGAAACGAAGAATCGTCGAATCTGACATAAGCTCGAATAAATCGTGATCGTGCTTGCCGGGTCGGAGTTACTGTGCCAATTTCGCACATTTGCATGCAAATACACTGATCTAGCACGCGAAACAGCGATTCCGCACAGAAATACACTTCTGAAACGAAGAATCGTCGAATCTCACATAAGCTCGAATAAATCGTGATCGTGCTTGCCGGGTCGGAGTTTCTGTGCCAATTTCGCATATTTGCATTCAAATGCACTGATCTAGCACGCGAAACAGCGTTTCCGCACAGAAATACACTTCTGAAACGAAGAATCGTCGAATCTGACATAAGCTCGAATAATTTGTGATCGTGCTTGCCAGGCCGGAGTTTCTATTCCAATTTCGCATACTTGTATGCAAATGCACTGATCTAGCACGCGAAACAGCGATTCCTCACAGAAATTCATTTGTGGAACGAATAATCGTCGATTCTGACATAAGCTCGAAGAAATCGTGATCGTGCTTGCCGGGCCGGAGTTTCTATTCCAATTTCGCATACTTGTATGCAAATGCACTGATCTGGCACGCGAAACAGCGATTCCGCACAGAAATACACTGCGGAAGCGAAGAATCGTCGAATCTGACATAAGCTCGAATAAATCGTGATCGTGCTTGCCGGGTCGGAGTTTCTGTGCCAATTTCACGTATTTGCATGCAAATGCACTGATCTAGCACGCGAAACAGCGATTCCGCACAGAAATACACTTCTGAAACGAAGAACCGTCGAATCTGACAAGGGCTCGAATAAATTGTGATCGTGCTTGCCGAATCGGAGTTTCCGTGCCAATTTCGCATATTTGTATGCAAATGCACTGATCTAGCACGCGAAACTGCGATTCCGCACAGAAATACACTTCTGAAACGAAGAATCGTCGAATCTGATATAAGCTCGAATAATTTGTGATCGTGCTTGCCGAAAAGGAGTTTCTATTCCAATTTCTCATACTTGCATGCAAATGCACTGATCTAGCGCGCGAAACAGCGATTCCGCACAGAAATACACTTCTGAAACGAAGAATCGTCGAATCTGACATAAGCTCGAATAAATCGTGATCGTGCTTGCCGGGTCGGAGTTTCTGTGCCAATTTCGCATATTTGCATCCAAATGCACTGATGTAGCACGCGAAACAGCGATTCCGCACAGAAATACACTTCTGAAACGAAGAATCGTTGAATCTGACATAAGCTCGAATAAATTGTGATCGTGACTGCCGGGTCGGAGTTTCTGTGCCAATTTCGCATATTTGCATTCAAATGCACTGATCTAGCACGCGAAACAGCGATTCCGCACAGAAATACACTTCTGAAGCGAAGAATCGTCGAATCTGACATAAGCTCGAATAAATCGTGATCGTGCTTGCCGGGTCGGAGTTTCTATTCCAATTTCACATACTTGCATGCAAATGCACTGACCTAGCGCGCGAAACAGCGATTCCGCACAGAAATACACTTCTGAAACGAAGAATCGTCGAATCTGACATAAGCTCGAATAAATCGTGATCGTGCTTGCCGGGTCGGAGTTTCTGTGCCAATTTCGCATATTTGCATTCAAATGCACTGATCTAGCACGCGAAACAGCGATTCCGCACAGAAATACACTTCTGAAACGAAGAATCGTCGAATCTGACATAAGCTCGAATAAATCGTAATCGTGCTTGTCGGGTCGGAGTTTCTATTCCAATTTCTCATATTTGCATGCAAATGCACTGATCTATCGCGCGAAACAGCGATTCCGCACAGAAATACACTTTGGAAGCGAAGAATCTTCGAATCTGACATAAGCTCGAATAAATCGTGATCGTGCTTGCCGGGTCGGAGTTTCTGCGCCAATTTCGCATATTTGCATGCAAATGCACTGATCTAGCACGCGAAACAGCGATTCCGCACGGAAATACACTTCTGAAACGAAGAATCGTCGAATCTGACATAAGCTCGAATAAATCGTGATCGTGATTGCCGGGTCGGAGTTTCTATTCCAATTTCACATACTTGCATGCAAATGCACTCACCTAGCGCGCGAAACAGCGATTCCGCACAGAAATACACTTCTGAAACGAAGAATCGTCGAATCTGACATAAGCTCGAATAAATCGTGATCGTGCTTGCCGGGTCGGAGTTACTGTGCCAATTTCGCACATTTGCATGCAAATACACTGATCTAGCACGCGAAACAGCGATTCCGCACAGAAATACACTTCTGAAACGAAGAATCGTCGAATCTCACATAAGCTCGAATAAATCGTGATCGTGCTTGCCGGGTCGGAGTTTCTGTGCCAATTTCGCATATTTGCATTCAAATGCAAAGATCTAGCACGCGAAACAGCGATTCCGCACAGAAATACACTTCTGAAACGAAGAATCGTCGAATCTGACATAAGCTCGAATAATTTGTGATCGTGCTTGCCAGGCCGGAGTTTCTATTCCAATTTCGCATACTTGTATGCAAATGCACTGACCTAGCGCGCGAAACAGCGATTCCGCACAGAAATACACTTCTGAAACGAAGAATCGTCGAATCTGACATAAGCTCGAATAAATCGTGATCGTGCTTGCCGGGTCGGAGTTTCTGTGCCAATTTCGCATATTTGCATTCAAATGCACTGATCTAGCACGCGAAACAGCGATTCCGCACAGAAATACACTTCTGAAACGAAGAATCGTCGAATCTGACATAAGCTCGAATAAATCGTAATCGTGCTTGTCGGGTCGGAGTTTCTATTCCAATTTCTCATATTTGCATGCAAATGCACTGATCTATCGCGCGAAACAGCGATTCCGCACAGAAATACACTTTGGAAGCGAAGAATCTTCGAATCTGACATAAGCTCGAATAAATCGTGATCGTGCTTGCCGGGTCGGAGTTTCTGCGCCAATTTCGCATATTTGCATGCAAATGCACTGATCTAGCACGCGAAACAGCGATTCCGCACGGAAATACACTTCTGAAACGAAGAATCGTCGAATCTGACATAAGCTCGAATAAATCGTGATCGTGCTTGCCGGGTCGGAGTTACTGTGCCAATTTCGCACATTTGCATGCAAATACACTGATCTAGCACGCGAAACAGCGATTCCGCACAGAAATACACTTCTGAAACGAAGAATCGTCGAATCTCACATAAGCTCGAATAAATCGTGATCGTGCTTGCCGGGTCGGAGTTTCTGTGCCAATTTCGCATATTTGCATTCAAATGCAAAGATCTAGCACGCGAAACAGCGATTCCGCACAGAAATACACTTCTGAAACGAAGAATCGTCGAATCTGACATAAGCTCGAATAATTTGTGATCGTGCTTGCCAGGCCGGAGTTTCTATTCCAATTTCGCATACTTGTATGCAAATGCACTGATCTAGCACGCGAAACAGCGATTCCGCACAGAAATTCATTTGTGAAACGAATAATCGTCGAATCTGACATAAGCTCGAAGAAATCGTGATCGTGCTTGCCGGGCCGGAGTTTCTATTCCAATTTCGCATACTTGTATGCAAATGCACTGATCTGGCACGCGAAACAGCGATTCCGCACAGAAATACACTGCTGAAGCGAAGAATCGTCGAATCTGACATAAGCTCGAATAAATCGTGATCGTGCTTGCCGGGTCGGAGTTTCTGTGCCAATTTCACGTATTTGCATGCAAATGCACTGATCTAGCACGCGAAACAGCGAATCCGCACAGAAATACACTTCTGAAACGAAGAACCGTCGAATCTGACAAGGGCTCGAATAAATTGTGATCGTGCTTGCCGAATCGGAGTTTCCGTGCTAATTTCGCATATTTGTATGCAAATGCACTGATCTAGCACGCGAAACAGCGATTCCGCACAGAAATACACTTCTGAAACGAAGAATCGTCGAATCTGATATAAGCTCGAATAATTTGTGATCGTGCTTGCCGAAAAGGAGTTTCTATTCCAATTTCTCATACTTGCATGCAAATGCACTGATCTAGCGCGCGAAACAGCGATTCCGCACAGAAATACACTTCTGAAACGAAGAATCGTCGAATCTGACATAAGCTCGAATAAATCGTGATCGTGCTTGCCGGGTCGGAGTTTCTGTGCCAATTTCGCATATTTGCATCCAAATGCACTGATCTAGCACGCGAAACAGCGATTCCGCACAGAAATACACTTCTGAAACGACGAATCGTTGAATCTGACATAAGCTCGAATAAATTGTGATCGTGATTGCCGGGTCGGAGTTTCTGTGCCAATTTCGCATACTTGTATGCAAATGCACTGATCTGGCACGCGAAACAGCGATTCCGCACAGAAATACACTGCTGAAGCGAAGAATCGTCGAATCAGACATAAGCTCGAATAAATCGTGATCGTGCTTGTCGGGTCGGAGTTTCTATTCCAATTTCTCATACTTGCATGCAAATGCACTGATCTAGCGCGCGAAACAGCGATTCCGCACAGAAATACACTTCGGAAGCGAAGAATCTTCGAATCTGACATAAGCTCGAATAATCGTGATCGTGCTTGCCGGGTCGGAGTTTCTGTGCCAATTTCACGTATTTGCATGCAAATGCACTGACCTAGCACGCGAAACAGCGATTCCGCACAGAAATACACTTCTGAAACGAAGAATCGTCGAATCTGACATAAGCTCGAATAAATCGTGATCGTGCTTGCAGGGTCGGAGTTTCTATTCCAATTTCACATACTTGCATGCAAATGCACTGACCTAGCGCGCGAAACAGCGATTCCGCACAGAAATACACTTCTGAAACGAAGAATCGTCGAATCTGACATAAGCTCGAATAAATCGTGATCGTGCTTGCCGGGTCGGAGTTACTGTGCCAATTTCGCACATTTGCATGCAAATACACTGATCTAGCACGCGAAACAGCGATTCCGCACAGAAATACACTTCTGAAACGAAGAATCGTCGAATCTCACATAAGCTCGAATAAATCGTGATCGTGCTTGCCGGGTCGGAGTTTCTGTGCCAATTTCGCATATTTGCATTCAAATGCACTGATCTAGCACGCGAAACAGCGTTTCCGCACAGAAATACACTTCTGAAACGAAGAATCGTCGAATCTGACATAAGCTCGAATAATTTGTGATCGTGCTTGCCAGGCCGGAGTTTCTATTCCAATTTCGCATACTTGTATGCAAATGCACTGATCTAGCACGCGAAACAGCGATTCCTCACAGAAATTCATTTGTGGAACGAATAATCGTCGAATTTGACATAAGCTCGAAGAAATCGTGATCGTGCTTGCCGGGCCGGAGTTTCTATTCCAATTTCGCATACTTGTATGCAAATGCACTGATCTGGCACGCGAAACAGCGATTCCGCACAGAAATACACTGCTGAAGCGAAGAATCGTCGAATCTGACATAAGCTCGAATAAATCGTGATCGTGCTTGCCGGGTCGGAGTTTCTGTGCCAATTTCACGTATTTGCATGCAAATGCACTGATCTAGCACGCGAAACAGCGATTCCGCACAGAAATACACTTCTGAAACGAAGAACCGTCGAATCTGACAAGGGCTCGAATAAATTGTGATCGTGCTTGCCGAATCGGAGTTTCCGTGCCAATTTCGCATATTTGTATGCAAATGCACTGATCTAGCACGCGAAACTGCGATTCCGCACAGAAATACACTTCTGAAACGAAGAATCGTCGAATCTGATATAAGCTCGAATAATTTGTGATCGTGCTTGCCGAAAAGGAGTTTCTATTCCAATTTCTCATACTTGCATGCAAATGCACTGATCTAGCGCGCGAAACAGCGATTCCGCACAGAAATACACTTCTGAAACGAAGAATCGTCGAATCTGACATAAGCTCGAATAAATCGTGATCGTGCTTGCCGGGTCGGAGTTTCTGTGCCAATTTCGCATATTTGCATCCAAATGCACTGATGTAGCACGCGAAACAGCGATTCCGCACAGAAATACACTTCTGAAACGAAGAATCGTTGAATCTGACATAAGCTCGAATAAATTGTGATCGTGACTGCCGGGTCGGAGTTTCTGTGCCAATTTCGCATATTTGCATTCAAATGCACTGATCTAGCACGCGAAACAGCGATTCCGCACAGAAATACACTTCTGAAGCGAAGAATCGTCGAATCTGACATAAGCTCGAATAAATCGTGATCGTGCTTGCCGGGTCGGAGTTTCTATTCCAATTTCACATACTTGCATGCAAATGCACTGACCTAGCGCGCGAAACAGCGATTCCGCACAGAAATACACTTCTGAAACGAAGAATCGTCGAATCTGACATAAGCTCGAATAAATCGTGATCGTGCGCCGGGTCGGAGTTTCTATGCCAATTTCACGTATTTGCATGCAAATGCACTGATCTAGCGCACGAAACAGCGATTCCGCACAGAAATACACTTCGGAAGCGAAGAATCTTCGAATCTGACATAAGCTCGAATAAATCGTGATCGTGCTTGCCGGGTCGGAGTTTCTGTGCCAATTTCGCATATTTGCATTCAAATGCACTGATCTAGCACGCGAAACAGCGATTCCGCACAGAAATACACTTCTGAAACGAAGAATCGTCGAATCTGACATAAGCTCGAATAATTTGTGATCGTGCTTGCCGGGCCGGAGTTTCTATTCCAATTTCGCATACTTGTATGCAAATGCACTGATCTGGCACGCGAAACAGCGATTCCGCACAGAAATACACTGCTGAAGCGAAGAATCGTCGAATCTGACATAAGCTCGAATAAATCGTGATCGTGCTTGCCGGGTCGGAGTTTCTGTGCCAATTTCACGTATTTGCATGCAAATGCACTGATCTAGCACGCGAAACAGCGATTCCGCACAGAAATACACTTCTGAAACGAAGAACCGTCGAATCTGACAAGGGCTCGAATAAATTGTGATCGTGCTTGCCGAATCGGAGTTTCCGTGCCAATTTCGCATATTTGTATGCAAATGCACTGATCTAGCACGCGAAACTGCGATTCCGCACAGAAATACACTTCTGAAACGAAGAATCGTCGAATCTGATATAAGCTCGAATAATTTGTGATCGTGCTTGCCGAAAAGGAGTTTCTATTCCAATTTCTCATACTTGCATGCAAATGCACTGATCTAGCGCGCGAAACAGCGATTCCGCACAGAAATACACTTCTGAAACGAAGAATCGTCGAATCTGACATAAGCTCGAATAAATCGTGATCGTGCTTGCCGGGTCGGAGTTTCTGTGCCAATTTCGCATATTTGCATCCAAATGCACTGATGTAGCACGCGAAACAGCGATTCCGCACAGAAATACACTTCTGAAACGAAGAATCGTTGAATCTGACATAAGCTCGAATAAATTGTGATCGTGACTGCCGGGTCGGAGTTTCTGTGCCAATTTCGCATATTTGCATTCAAATGCACTGATCTAGCACGCGAAACAGCGATTCCGCACAGAAATACACTTCTGAAGCGAAGAATCGTCGAATCTGACATAAGCTCGAATAAATCGTGATCGTGCTTGCCGGGTCGGAGTTTCTATTCCAATTTCACATACTTGCATGCAAATGCACTGACCTAGCGCGCGAAACAGCGATTCCGCACAGAAATACACTTCTGAAACGAAGAATCGTCGAATCTGACATAAGCTCGAATAAATCGTGATCGTGCGCCGGGTCGGAGTTTCTATGCCAATTTCACGTATTTGCATGCAAATGCACTGATCTAGCGCACGAAACAGCGATTCCGCACAGAAATACACTTCGGAAGCGAAGAATCTTCGAATCTGACATAAGCTCGAATAAATCGTGATCGTGCTTGCCGGGTCGGAGTTTCTGTGCCAATTTCGCATATTTGCATTCAAATGCACTGATCTAGCACGCGAAACAGCGATTCCGCACAGAAATACACTT
This sequence comes from Lasioglossum baleicum, assembly GCF_051020765.1. Classification (NCBI taxonomy): domain Eukaryota; kingdom Metazoa; phylum Arthropoda; class Insecta; order Hymenoptera; family Halictidae; genus Lasioglossum; species Lasioglossum baleicum. Next base: position 23,524 of record NW_027469711.1, read on the forward strand.
CTGAAACGAAGAATCGTCGAATCTGACATAAGCTCGAATAATTTGTGATCGTGCTTGCCGGGCCGGAGTTTCTATTCCAATTTCGCATACTTGTATGCAAATGCAATGATCTAGCACGCGAAACAGCGATTCGGCACAGAAATTCATTTGTGAAACGAATAATCGTCGAATCTGACATAAGCTCGAATAAATCGTGATCGTGCTTGCCGGGCCGGAGTTTCTATTCCAATTTCGCATACTTGTATGCAAATGCACTGATCTGGCACGCGAAACAGCGATTCCGCACAGAAATACACTGCTGAAGCGAAGAATCGTCGAATCTGACATAAGCTCGAATAATTTGTGATCGTGATTGCCAGGCCGGAGTTTCTATTCCAATTTCGCATACTTGTATGCAAATGCACTGATCTAGCACGCGAAACAGCGACTCCGCACTGAAATTCATTTGTGAAACGAATAATCGTCGAATCTGACATAAGCTCGAAGAAATCGTGATCGTGCTTGACGGGCCGGAGATTCTATTCCAATTTCGCATACTTGTATGCAAATGCACTGATCTAGCGCGCGAAACAGCGATTCCGCACAGAAATACACTTCGGAAGCGAAGAATCTTCGAATCTGACATAAGCTCGAATAAATCGTGATCGTGCTTGCCGGGTCGGAGTTTCTGTGCCAATTTCACGTATTTGCATGCAAATGCACTGATCTAGCACGCGAAACAGCGATTCCGCACAGAAATACACTTCTGAAACGAAGAATCGTCGAATCTGACATAAGCTCGAATAAATCGTGAACGTGCATGCCGGGTCGGAGTTTCTGTGCCAATTTCGCATATTTGCATGCAAATGCACTGATCTAGCACGCGAAACAGCGATTCCGCACAGAAATACACTTCTGAAACGAAGAATCGTCGAAGCTGATATAAGCTCGAATAAATCGGGATCGTGCTTGCCGGGTCGGAGTTTCCGTGCCAATTTCGCATATTTGTATGCAAATGCACTGAACTAGCACGCGAAACAGCGATTCCGCACAGAAATACACTTCTGAAACGAAGAATCGTCGAATCTGACATAAGATCGAATAAATTGTGATCGTGCTTGCCGGGTCGGAGTATCTGTGCCAATTTCGCGTATTTGCATGCAAATGAACTGATCTAGCACCCGAAATAGCGATTCCGCACAGAAATACACTTCTGAAACGAAGAATCGTCGAATCTGACATAAGCTCGAATAAATCGTGATCGTGTTTGCCGGGTCGAAGTTTCTGTGCCAATTTCTCATACTTGCATGCAAATGCACTGATCTAGCACGCAAGACAGCGATTCCGCACAGAAATACTCTTCTGAAACGAAGAATCGCCGAATCTGACATAAGCTCGAATAAATCGTGATCGTGGTTGCCGGGTCGGAGTTTCCGTGCCAATTTCGCACATTTGCATGCAAATACACTGATCTAGCACGCGAAACAGCGATTCCGCACAGAAATACACTGCTGAAGCGAAGAATCGTCGAATCTGATATAAGCTCGAATAAATCGGGATCGTGCTTGCCGGGTCGGAGTTTCCGTGCGAATTTCGCATATTTGTATGCAAATGCACTGATCTAGCACGCGAAACAGCGATTCCGCACAGATATACACTTCTGAAACGAAGAATCGTCGAATCTGACATAAGCTCGAATAAATTGTGATCGTGCTTGCCGGGTCGGAGTTTCTGTGCCAATTTCGCATATTTGCATTCAAATGCACTGATCTGGCACGCGAAACAGCGATTCCGCACAGAAATACACTGCTGAAGCGAAGAATCGTCGAATCTGACATAAGCTCGAATACATCGTGATCGTGTTTGTCGGGTCGGAGTTTCTATTTCAATTTCTCATACTTGCATGCAAATGCACTGATCTAGCGCGCGAAACAGCGATTCCGCACAGAAATACACTTCGGAAGCGAAGAATCTTCGAATCTGACATAAGCTCAAATAAATCGTGATCGTGCTTGCCGGGTCGGAGTTTCTGTGCCAATTTCACGTCTTTGCATGCAAATGCACTGAACTAGCACGCGAAACAGCGATTCCGCACAGAAATACACTTCTGAAACGAAGAATCGTCGAATCTGACATAAGCTCGAATAAATTGTGATCGTGCTTGCCGGGTCGGAGTTTCTGTGCCACTTTCGCTTATTTGCATGCAAATGCACTGATCTAGCACGCGCAACAGCGATTCCGCACAGAAATACACTTCTGAAACGAAGAATCGTCGAATCTGACATAAGCTCGAATAAATCGTGATCGTGCATGCCGGGTCGGAGTTTCTGTGCCAATTTCGCATATTTGCATGCAAATGCACTGATCTAGCACGCGAAACAGCGATTCCGCACAGAAATACACTTCTGAAACGAAGAATCGTCGAATCTGACATAAGCTCGAATAAATCGTGATAATGTTTGCCGGGTCGAAGTTTCTGTGCCAATTTCTCATACTTGCATGCAAATGCACTGATCTAGCACGCGAAACAGCGATTCCGCACAGAAATACACTTCTGAAACGAAGAACCGTCGAATCTGACATAAGCTCGAATAAATTGTGATCGTGCTTGCCGGGTCGGAGTATCTGTGCCAATTTCGCGTATTTGCATGCAAATGCACTGATCTAGCACCCGAAATAGCGATTCCGCACAGAAATACACTTCTGAAACGAAGAATCGTCGAATCTGACATAAGCTCGAATAAATCGTGATCGTGTTTGCCGGGTCGAAGTTTCTGTGCCAATTTCTCATACTTGCATGCAAATGCACTGATCTAGCACGCAAGACAGCGATTCCGCACAGAAATACTCTTCTGAAACGAAGAATCGCCGAATCTGACATAAGCTCGAATAAATCGTGATCGTGGTTGCCGGGTCGGAGTTTCCGTGCCAATTTCGCACATTTGCATGCAAATACACTGATCTAGCACGCGAAACAGCGATTCCGCACAGAAATACACTGCTGAAGCGAAGAATCGTCGAATCTGATATAAGCTCGAATAAATCGGGATCGTGCTTGCCGGGTCGGAGTTTCCGTGCGAATTTCGCATATTTGTATGCAAATGCACTGATCTAGCACGCGAAACAGCGATTCCGCACAGATATACACTTCTGAAACGAAGAATCGTCGAATCTGACATAAGCTCGAATAAATTGTGATCGTGCTTGCCGGGTCGGAGTTTCTGTGCCAATTTCGCATATTTGCATTCAAATGCACTGATCTGGCACGCGAAACAGCGATTCCGCACAGAAATACACTGCTGAAGCGAAGAATCGTCGAATCTGACATAAGCTCGAATACATCGTGATCGTGTTTGTCGGGTCGGAGTTTCTATTTCAATTTCTCATACTTGCATGCAAATGCACTGATCTAGCGCGCGAAACAGCGATTCCGCACAGAAATACACTTCGGAAGCGAAGAATCTTCGAATCTGACATAAGCTCAAATAAATCGTGATCGTGCTTGCCGGGTCGGAGTTTCTGTGCCAATTTCACGTCTTTGCATGCAAATGCACTGAACTAGCACGCGAAACAGCGATTCCGCACAGAAATACACTTCTGAAACGAAGAATCGTCGAATCTGACATAAGCTCGAATAAATTGTGATCGTGCTTGCCGGGTCGGAGTTTCTGTGCCACTTTCGCTTATTTGCATGCAAATGCACTGATCTAGCACGCGCAACAGCGATTCCGCACAGAAATACACTTCTGAAACGAAGAATCGTCGAATCTGACATAAGCTCGAATAAATCGTGATCGTGCATGCCGGGTCGGAGTTTCTGTGCCAATTTCGCATATTTGCATGCAAATGCACTGATCTAGCACGCGAAACAGCGATTCCGCACAGAAATACACTTCTGAAACGAAGAATCGTCGAATCTGACATAAGCTCGAATAAATCGTGATAATGTTTGCCGGGTCGAAGTTTCTGTGCCAATTTCTCATACTTGCATGCAAATGCACTGATCTAGCACGCGAAACAGCGATTCCGCACAGAAATACACTTCTGAAACGAAGAACCGTCGAATCTGACATAAGCTCGAATAAATTGTGATCGTGCTTGCCGGGTCGGAGTATCTGTGCCAATTTCGCGTATTTGCATGCAAATGCACTGATCTAGCACGCGAAACAGCGATTCCGCACAGAAATACACTTCGGAAGCGAAGAATCTTCGAATCTGACATAGGCTCGAATAAATCGTGATCGTGCTTGCCGGGTCGGAGTTTCTGTGCCAATTTCGCATATTTGCATGCAAATGCACTGATCTAGCACGCGAAACAGCGATTCCGCACAGAAATACACTTCTGAAACGAAGAATCGTCGAATCTGATATAAGCTCGAATAAATCGGGATCGTGCTTGCCGGGTCGGAGTTTCCGTGCCAATTTCGCATATTTGTATGCAAATGCACTGATCTAGCACGCGAAACAGCGATTCCGCACAGAAATACACTTCTGAAACGAAGAATCGTCGAATCTGATATAAGCTCGAATAAATCGGGATCGTGCTTGCCGGGTCGGAGTTTCCGTGCCAATTTCGCATATTTGTATGCAAATGCACTGATCTAGCACGCGAAACAGCGATTCCGCACAGAAATACACTTCTGAAACGAAGAATCGTCGAATCTGACATAAGCTCGAATAAATCGTGATCGTGGTTGCCGGGTCGGAGTTTCCGTGCCAATTTCGCACATTTGCATGCAAATACACTGATCTAGCACGCGAAACAGCGATTCCGCACATAAATACACTTCTGAAACGAAGAACCGTCGAATCTGACAAGGGCTCGAATAAATTGTGATCGTGCTTGCCGAATTGGAGTTTCCGTGCCAATTTCGCATACTTGTATGCAAATGCACTGATCTGGCACGCGAAACAGCGATTCCGCACAGAAATTCATTTGTGAAACGAATAATCGTCGAATCTGACATAAGCTCGAATAAATCGTGATCGTGCTTGCCGGGCCGGAGTTTCTATTCCAATTTCGCATACTTGTATGCAAATGCACTGATCTGGCACGCGAAACAGCGATTCCGCACAGAAATACACTGCTGAAGCGAAGAATCGTCGAATCTGACATAACCTCGAATAATTTGTGATCGTGATTGCCAGGCCGGAGTTTCTATTCCAATTTCGCATACTTGTATGCAAATGCACTGATCTAGCACGCGAAACAGCGACTCCGCACTGAAATTCATTTGTGAAACGAATAATCGTCGAATCTGACATAAGCTCGAAGAAATCGTGATCGTGCTTGACGGGCCGGAGTTTCTATTCCAATTTCGCATACTTGTATGCAAATGCACTGATCTAGCACGCGAAACAGCGATTCCGCACAGAAATACACTTCTGAAGCGAAGAATCGTCGAATCTGACATAAGCTCGAATAAATCGTGATCGTGCTTGCCGGGTCGGAGTTTCTATTCCAATTTCACATACTTGCATGCAAATGCACTGACCTAGCGCGCGAAACAGCGATTCCGCACAGAAATACACTTCTGAAACGAAGAATCGTCGAATCTGACATAAGCTCGAATAAATCGTGATCGTGCTTGCCGGGTCGGAGTTTCTGTGCCAATTTCGCATATTTGCATTCAAATGCACTGATCTAGCACGCGAAACAGCGATTCCGCACAGAAATACACTTCTGAAACGAAGAATCGTCGAATCTGATATAAGCTCGAATAAATCGGGATCGTGCTTGCCGGGTCGGAGTTTCCGTGCGAATTTCGCATATTTGTATGCAAATGCACTGATCTAGCACGCGAAACAGCGATTCCGCACAGATATACACTTCTGAAACGAAGAATCGTCGAATCTGACATAAGCTCGAATAAATTGTGATCGTGCTTGCCGGGTCGGAGTTTCTGTGCCAATTTCGCATATTTGCATTCAAATGCACTGATCTGGCACGCGAAACAGCGATTCCGCACAGAAATACACTGCTGAAGCGAAGAATCGTCGAATCTGACATAAGCTCGAATACATCGTGATCGTGTTTGTCGGGTCGGAGTTTCTATTTCAATTTCTCATACTTGCATGCAAATGCACTGATCTAGCGCGCGAAACAGCGATTCCGCACAGAAATACACTTCGGAAGCGAAGAATCTTCGAATCTGACATAAGCTCAAATAAATCGTGATCGTGCTTGCCGGGTCGGAGTTTCTGTGCCAATTTCACGTTTTTGCATGCAAATGCACTGAACTAGCACGCGAAACAGCGATTCCGCACAGAAATACACTTCTGAAACGAAGAATCGTCGAATCTGACATAAGCTCGAATAAATTGTGATCGTGCTTGCCGGGTCGGAGTTTCTGTGCCACTTTCGCTTATTTGCATGCAAATGCACTGATCTAGCACGCGCAACAGCGATTCCGCACAGAAATACACTTCTGAAACGAAGAATCGTCGAATCTGACATAAGCTCGAATAAATCGTGATCGTGCATGCCGGGTCGGAGTTTCTGTGCCAATTTCGCATATTTGCATGCAAATGCACTGATCTAGCACGCGAAACAGCGATTCCGCACAGAAATACACTTCTGAAACGAAGAACCGTCGAATCTGACATAAGCTCGAATAAATTGTGATCGTGCTTGCCGGGTCGGAGTATCTGTGCCAATTTCGCGTATTTGCATGCAAATGCACTGATCTAGCACGCGAAACAGCGATTCCGCACAGAAATACACTGCTGAAGCGAAGAATCGTCGAATCTGACATAAGCTCGAAGAAATCGTGATCGTGCTTGCCGGGCCGGAGTTTCTATTCCAATTTCGCATACTTGTATGCAAATGCACTGATCTGGCACGCGAAACAGCGATTCCGCACAGAAATACACTGCTGAAGCGAAGAATCGTCGAATCTGACATAAGCTCGAATAAATCGTGATCGTGCTTGCCGGGTCGGAGTTTCTGTGCCAATTTCACGTATTTGCATGCAAATGCACTGATCTAGCACGCGAAACAGCGATTCCGCACAGAAATACACTTCTGAAACGAAGAACCGTCGAATCTGACAAGGGCTCGAATAAATTGTGATCGTGCTTGCCGAATCGGAGTTTCCGTGCCAATTTCGCATATTTGTATGCAAATGCACTGATCTAGCACGCGAAACTGCGATTCCGCACAGAAATACACTTCTGAAACGAAGAATCGTCGAATCTGATATAAGCTCGAATAATTTGTGATCGTGCTTGCCGAAAAGGAGTTTCTATTCCAATTTCTCATACTTGCATGCAAATGCACTGATCTAGCGCGCGAAACAGCGATTCCGCACAGAAATACACTTCTGAAACGAAGAATCGTCGAATCTGACATAAGCTCGAATAAATCGTGATCGTGCTTGCCGGGTCGGAGTTTCTGTGCCAATTTCGCATATTTGCATCCAAATGCACTGATGTAGCACGCGAAACAGCGATTCCGCACAGAAATACACTTCTGAAACGAAGAATCGTTGAATCTGACATAAGCTCGAATAAATTGTGATCGTGACTGCCGGGTCGGAGTTTCTGTGCCAATTTCGCATATTTGCATTCAAATGCACTGATCTAGCACGCGAAACAGCGATTCCGCACAGAAATACACTTCTGAAGCGAAGAATCGTCGAATCTGACATAAGCTCGAATAAATCGTGATCGTGCTTGCCGGGTCGGAGTTTCTATTCCAATTTCACATACTTGCATGCAAATGCACTGACCTAGCGCGCGAAACAGCGATTCCGCACAGAAATACACTTCTGAAACGAAGAATCGTCGAATCTGACATAAGCTCGAATAAATCGTGATCGTGCTTGCCGGGTCGGAGTTTCTGTGCCAATTTCGCATATTTGCATTCAAATGCACTGATCTAGCACGCGAAACAGCGATTCCGCACAGAAATACACTTCTGAAACGAAGAATCGTCGAATCTGACATAAGCTCGAATAAATCGTGATCGTGCTTGCCGGGTCGGAGTTTCTGCGCCAATTTCGCATATTTGCATGCAAATGCACTGATCTAGCACGCGAAACAGCGATTCCGCACGGAAATACACTTCTGAAACGAAGAATCGTCGCATCTGACATAAGCTCGAATAAATCGTGATCGTGATTGCCGGGTCGGAGTTTCTATTCCAATTTCACATACTTGCATGCAAATGCACTCACCTAGCGCGCGAAACAGCGATTCCGCACAGAAATACACTTCTGAAACGAAGAATCGTCGAATCTGACATAAGCTCGAATAAATCGTGATCGTGCTTGCCGGGTCGGAGTTACTGTGCCAATTTCGCACATTTGCATGCAAATACACTGATCTAGCACGCGAAACAGCGATTCCGCACAGAAATACACTTCTGAAACGAAGAATCGTCGAATCTCACATAAGCTCGAATAAATCGTGATCGTGCTTGCCGGGTCGGAGTTTCTGTGCCAATTTCGCATATTTGCATTCAAATGCAAAGATCTAGCACGCGAAACAGCGATTCCGCACAGAAATACACTTCTGAAACGAAGAATCGTCGAATCTGACATAAGCTCGAATAATTTGTGATCGTGCTTGCCAGGCCGGAGTTTCTATTCCAATTTCGCATACTTGTATGCAAATGCACTGATCTAGCACGCGAAACAGCGATTCCGCACAGAAATACACTTCTGAAACGAAGAATCGTCGAATCTGACATAAGCTCGAATAAATCGTAATCGTGCTTGTCGGGTCGGAGTTTCTATTCCAATTTCTCATATTTGCATGCAAATGCACTGATCTATCGCGCGAAACAGCGATTCCGCACAGAAATACACTTTGGAAGCGAAGAATCTTCGAATCTGACATAAGCTCGAATAAATCGTGATCGTGCTTGCCGGGTCGGAGTTTCTGCGCCAATTTCGCATATTTGCATGCAAATGCACTGATCTAGCACGCGAAACAGCGATTCCGCACGGAAATACACTTCTGAAACGAAGAACCGTCGAATCTGACAAGGGCTCGAATAAATTGTGATCGTGCTTGCCGAATCGGAGTTTCCGTGCCAATTTCGCATATTTGTATGCAAATGCACTGATCTAGCACGCGAAACAGCGATTCCGCACAGAAATACACTTCTGAAACGAAGAATCGTCGAATCTGACATAAGCTCGAATAATTTGTGATCGTGCTTGCCAGGCCGGAGTTTCTATTCCAATTTCGCATACTTGTATGCAAATGCACTGATCTAGCACGCGAAACAGCGATTCCGCACAGAAATACACTTCTGAAACGAAGAATCGTCGAATCTGACATAAGCTCGAATAAATCGTAATCGTGCTTGTCGGGTCGGAGTTTCTATTCCAATTTCTCATATTTGCATGCAAATGCACTGATCTATCGCGCGAAACAGCGATTCCGCACAGAAATACACTTTGGAAGCGAAGAATCTTCGAATCTGACATAAGCTCGAATAAATCGTGATCGTGCTTGCCGGGTCGGAGTTTCTGCGCCAATTTCGCATATTTGCATGCAAATGCACTGATCTAGCGCGCGAAACAGCGATTCCGCACAGAAATACACTTCGGAAGCGAAGAATCTTCGAATCTGACATAAGCTCAAATAAATCGTGATCGTGCTTGCCGGGTCGGAGTTTCTGTGCCAATTTCACGTTTTTGCATGCAAATGCACTGAACTAGCACGCGAAACAGCGATTCCGCACAGAAATACACTTCTGAAACGAAGAATCGTCGAATCTGACATAAGCTCGAATAAATTGTGATCGTGCTTGCCGGGTCGGAGTTTCTGTGCCACTTTCGCTTATTTGCATGCAAATGCACTGATCTAGCACGCGCAACAGCGATTCCGCACAGAAATACACTTCTGAAACGAAGAATCGTCGAATCTGACATAAGCTCGAATAAATCGTGATCGTGCATGCCGGGTCGGAGTTTCTGTGCCAATTTCGCATATTTGCATGCAAATGCACTGATCTAGCACGCGAAACAGCGATTCCGCACAGAAATACACTTCTGAAACGAAGAACCGTCGAATCTGACATAAGCTCGAATAAATTGTGATCGTGCTTGCCGGGTCGGAGTATCTGTGCCAATTTCGCGTATTTGCATGCAAATGCACTGATCTAGCACGCGAAACAGCGATTCCGCACAGAAATACACTGCTGAAGCGAAGAATCGTCGAATCTGACATAAGCTCGAAGAAATCGTGATCGTGCTTGCCGGGCCGGAGTTTCTATTCCAATTTCGCATACTTGTATGCAAATGCACTGATCTGGCACGCGAAACAGCGATTCCGCACAGAAATACACTGCTGAAGCGAAGAATCGTCGAATCTGACATAAGCTCGAATAAATCGTGATCGTGCTTGCCGGGTCGGAGTTTCTGTGCCAATTTCACGTATTTGCATGCAAATGCACTGATCTAGCACGCGAAACAGCGATTCCGCACAGAAATACACTTCTGAAACGAAGAACCGTCGAATCTGACAAGGGCTCGAATAAATTGTGATCGTGCTTGCCGAATCGGAGTTTCCGTGCCAATTTCGCATATTTGTATGCAAATGCACTGATCTAGCACGCGAAACTGCGATTCCGCACAGAAATACACTTCTGAAACGAAGAATCGTCGAATCTGATATAAGCTCGAATAATTTGTGATCGTGCTTGCCGAAAAGGAGTTTCTATTCCAATTTCTCATACTTGCATGCAAATGCACTGATCTAGCGCGCGAAACAGCGATTCCGCACAGAAATACACTTCTGAAACGAAGAATCGTCGAATCTGACATAAGCTCGAATAAATCGTGATCGTGCTTGCCGGGTCGGAGTTTCTGTGCCAATTTCGCATATTTGCATCCAAATGCACTGATGTAGCACGCGAAACAGCGATTCCGCACAGAAATACACTTCTGAAACGAAGAATCGTCGCATCTGACATAAGCTCGAATAAATCGTGATCGTGATTGCCGGGTCGGAGTTTCTATTCCAATTTCACATACTTGCATGCAAATGCACTCACCTAGCGCGCGAAACAGCGATTCCGCACAGAAATACACTTCTGAAACGAAGAATCGTCGAATCTGACATAAGCTCGAATAAATCGTGATCGTGCTTGCCGGGTCGGAGTTACTGTGCCAATTTCGCACATTTGCATGCAAATACACTGATCTAGCACGCGAAACAGCGATTCCGCACAGAAATACACTTCTGAAACGAAGAATCGTCGAATCTCACATAAGCTCGAATAAATCGTGATCGTGCTTGCCGGGTCGGAGTTTCTGTGCCAATTTCGCATATTTGCATTCAAATGCAAAGATCTAGCACGCGAAACAGCGATTCCGCACAGAAATACACTTCTGAAACGAAGAATCGTCGAATCTGACATAAGCTCGAATAATTTGTGATCGTGCTTGCCAGGCCGGAGTTTCTATTCCAATTTCGCATACTTGTATGCAAATGCACTGATCTAGCACGCGAAACAGCGATTCCGCACAGAAATACACTTCTGAAACGAAGAATCGTCGAATCTGACATAAGCTCGAATAAATCGTAATCGTGCTTGTCGGGTCGGAGTTTCTATTCCAATTTCTCATATTTGCATGCAAATGCACTGATCTATCGCGCGAAACAGCGATTCCGCACAGAAATACACTTTGGAAGCGAAGAATCTTCGAATCTGACATAAGCTCGAATAAATCGTGATCGTGCTTGCCGGGTCGGAGTTTCTGCGCCAATTTCGCATATTTGCATGCAAATGCACTGATCTAGCACGCGAAACAGCGATTCCGCACGGAAATACACTTCTGAAACGAAGAACCGTCGAATCTGACAAGGGCTCGAATAAATTGTGATCGTGCTTGCCGAATCGGAGTTTCCGTGCCAATTTCGCATATTTGTATGCAAATGCACTGATCTAGCACGCGAAACAGCGATTCCGCACAGAAATACACTTCTGAAACGAAGAATCGTCGAATCTGATATAAGCTCGAATAATTTGTGATCGTGCTTGCCGAAAAGGAGTTTCAATTCCAATTTCTCATACTTGCATGCAAATGCACTGATCTAGCGCGCGAAACAGCGATTCCGCACAGAAATACACTTCTGAAACGAAGAATCGTCGAATCTGACATAAGCTCGAATAAATCGTGATCGTGCTTGCCGGGTCGGAGTTTCTGTGCCAATTTCGCATATTTGCATCCAAATGCACTGATCTAGCACGCGAAACAGCGATTCCGCACAGAAATACACTTCTGAAACGACGAATCGTTGAATCTGACATAAGCTCGAATAAATTGTGATCGTGATTGCCGGGTCTCAGTTTCTGTGCCAATTTCGCATACTTGTATGCAAATGCACTGATCTGGCACGCGAAACAGCGATTCCGCACAGAAATACACTGCTGAAGCGAAGAATCGTCGAATCAGACATAAGCTCGAATAAATCGTGATCGTGCTTGTCGGGTCGGAGTTTCTATTCCAATTTCTCACACTTGCATGCAAATGCACTGATCTAGCGCGCGAAACAGCGATTCCGCACAGAAATACACTTCGGAAGCGAAGAATCTTCGAATCTGACATAAGCTCGAATAATCGTGATCGTGCTTGCCGGGTCGGAGTTTCTGTGCCAATTTCACGTATTTGCATGCAAATGCACTGACCTAGCACGCGAAACAGCGATTCCGCACAGAAATACACTTCTGAAACGAAGAATCGTCGAATCTGACATAAGCTCGAATAAATCGTGATCGTGCTTGCCGGGTCGGAGTTTCTATTCCAATTTCACATACTTGCATGCAAATGCACTGACCTAGCGCGCGAAACAGCGATTCCGCACAGAAATACACTTCTGAAACGAAGAATCGTCGAATCTGACATAAGCTCGAATAAATCGTGATCGTGCTTGCCGGGTCGGAGTTACTGTGCCAATTTCGCACATTTGTATGCAAATACACTGATCTAGCACGCGAAACAGCGATTCCGCACAGAAATACACTTCTGAAACGAAGAATCGTCGAATCTCACATAAGCTCGAATAAATCGTGATCGTGCTTGCCGGGTCGGAGTTTCTGTGCCAATTTCGCATATTTGCATTCAAATGCACTGATCTAGCACGCGAAACAGCGTTTCCGCACAGAAATACACTTCTGAAACGAAGAATCGTCGAATCTGACATAAGCTCGAATAATTTGTGATCGTGCTTGCCAGGCCGGAGTTTCTATTCCAATTTCGCATACTTGTATGCAAATGCACTGATCTAGCACGCGAAACAGCGATTCCTCACAGAAATTCATTTGTGGAACGAATAATCGTCGAATCTGACATAAGCTCGAAGAAATTGTGATCGTGCTTGCCGGGCCGGAGTTTCTATTCCAATTTCGCATACTTGTATGCAAATGCACTGATCTGGCACGCGAAACAGCGATTCCGCACAGAAATACACTGCTGAAGCGAAGAATCGTCGAATCTGACATAAGCTCGAATAAATCGTGATCGTGCTTGCCGGGTCGGAGTTTCTGTGCCAATTTCGCATATTTGCATCCAAATGCACTGATGTAGCACGCGAAACAGCGATTCCGCACAGAAATACACTTCTGAAACGAAGAATCGTTGAATCTGACATAAGCTCGAATAAATTGTGATCGTGACTGCCGGGTCGGAGTTTCTGTGCCAATTTCGCATATTTGCATTCAAATGCACTGATCTAGCACGCGAAACAGCGATTCCGCACAGAAATACACTTCTGAAGCGAAGAATCGTCGAATCTGACATAAGCTCGAATAAATCGTGATCGTGCTTGCCGGGTCGGAGTTTCTATTCCAATTTCACATACTTGCATGCAAATGCACTGATCTATCGCGCGAAACAGCGATTCCGCACAGAAATACACTTTGGAAGCGAAGAATCTTCGAATCTGACATAAGCTCGAATAAATCGTGATCGTGCTTGCCGGGTCGGAGTTTCTGCGCCAATTTCGCATATTTGCATGCAAATGCACTGATCTAGCACGCGAAACAGCGATTCCGCACGGAAATACACTTCTGAAACGAAGAATCGTCGAATCTGACATAAGCTCGAATAAATCGTGATCGTGATTGCCGGGTCGGAGTTTCTATTCCAATTTCACATACTTGCATGCAAATGCACTCACCTAGCGCGCGAAACAGCGATTCCGCACAGAAATACACTTCTGAAACGAAGAATCGTCGAATCTGACATAAGCTCGAATAAATCGTGATCGTGCTTGCCGGGTCGGAGTTACTGTGCGAATTTCGCACATTTGCATGCAAATACACTGATCTAGCACGCGAAACAGCGATTCCGCACAGAAATACACTTCTGAAACGAAGAATCGTCGAATCTCACATAAGCTCGAATAAATCGTGATCGTGCTTGCCGGGTCGGAGTTTCTGTGCCAATTTCGCATATTTGCATTCAAATGCAAAGATCTAGCACGCGAAACAGCGATTCCGCACAGAAATACACTTCTGAAACGAAGAATCGTCGAATCTGACATAAGCTCGAATAATTTGTGATCGTGCTTGCCAGGCCGGAGTTTCTATTCCAATTTCGCATACTTGTATGCAAATGCACTGATCTAGCACGCGAAACAGCGATTCCGCACAGAAATACACTTCTGAAACGAAGAATCGTCGAATCTGACATAAGCTCGAATAAATCGTAATCGTGCTTGTCGGGTCGGAGTTTCTATTCCAATTTCTCATATTTGCATGCAAATGCACTGATCTATCGCGCGAAACAGCGATTCCGCACAGAAATACACTTTGGAAGCGAAGAATCTTCGAATCTGACATAAGCTCGAATAAATCGTGATCGTGCTTGCCGGGTCGGAGTTTCTGCGCCAATTTCGCATATTTGCATGCAAATGCACTGATCTAGCACGCGAAACAGCGATTCCGCACGGAAATACACTTCTGAAACGAAGAACCGTCGAATCTGACAAGGGCTCGAATAAATTGTGATCGTGCTTGCTTGATCGTGATTGTTTCCGTGCCAATTTCGCATATTTGTATGCAAATGCACTGATCTAGCACGCGAAACAGCGATTCCGCACAGAAATACACTTCTGAAACGAAGAATCGTCGAATCTGATATAAGCTCGAATAATTTGTGATCGTGCTTGCCGAAAAGGAGTTTCTATTCCAATTTCTCATACTTGCATGCCAATGCACTGATCTAGCGCGCGAAACAGCGATTCCGCACAGAAATACACTTCTGAAACGAAGAATCGTCGAATCTGACATAAGCTCGAATAGATCGTGATCGTGCTTGCCGGGTCGGAGTTTCTGTGCCAATTTCGCATATTTGCATCCAAATGCACTGATCTAGCACGCGAAACAGCGATTCCGCACAGAAATACACTTCTGAAACGACGAATCGTTGAATCTGACATAAGCTCGAATAAATTGTGATCGTGATTGCCGGGTCGGAGTTTCTGTGCCAATTTCGCATACTTGTATGCAAATGCACTGATCTGGCACGCGAAACAGCGATTCCGCACAGAAATACACTGCTGAAGCGAAGAATCGTCGAATCAGACATAAGCTCGAATAAATCGTGATCGTGCTTGTCGGGTCGGAGTTTCTATTCCAATTTCTCATACTTGCATGCAAATGCACTGACCTAGCGCGCGAAACAGCGATTCCGCACAGAAATACACTTCTGAAACGAAGAATCGTCGAATCTGACATAAGCTCGAATAAATCGTGATCGTGCTTGCCGGGTCGGAGTTACTGTGCCAATTTCGCACATTTGCATGCAAATACACTGATCTAGCACGCGAAACAGCGATTCCGCACAGAAATACACTTCTGAAACGAAGAATCGTCGAATCTCACATAAGCTCGAATAAATCGTGATCGTGCTTGCCGGGTCGGAGTTTCTGTGCCAATTTCGCATATTTGCATTCAAATGCACTGATCTAGCACGCGAAACAGCGTTTCCGCACAGAAATACACTTCTGAAACGAAGAATCGTCGAATCTGACATAAGCTCGAATAATTTGTGATCGTGCTTGCCAGGCCGGAGTTTCTATTCCAATTTCGCATACTTGTATGCAAATGCACTGATCTAGCACGCGAAACAGCGATTCCTCACAGAAATTCATTTGTGGAACGAATAATCGTCGAATCTGACATAAGCTCGAAGAAATCGTGATCGTGCTTGCCGGGCCGGAGTTTCTATTCCAATTTCGCATACTTGTATGCAAATGCACTGATCTGGCACGCGAAACAGCGATTCCGCACAGAAATACACTGCTGAAGCGAAGAATCGTCGAATCTGACATAAGCTCGAATAAATCGTGATCGTGCTTGCCGGGTCGGAGTTTCTGTGCCAATTTCACGTATTTGCATGCAAATGCACTGATCTAGCACGCGAAACTGCGATTCCACACAGAAATACACTTCTGAAACGAAGAATCGTCGAATCTGATATAAGCTCGAATAATTTGTGATCGTGCTTGCCGAAAAGGAGTTTCTATTCCAATTTCTCATACTTGCATGCAAATGCACTGATCTAGCGCGCGAAACAGCGATTCCGCACAGAAATACACTTCTGAAACGAAAAATCGTCGAATCTGACATAAGCTCGAATAAATCGTGATCGTGCTTGCCGGGTCGGAGTTTCTGTGCCAATTTCGCATATTTGCATCCAAATGCACTGATGTAGCACGCGAAACAGCGATTCCGCACAGAAATACACTTCTGAAACGAAGAATCGTTGAATCTGACATAAGCTCGAATAAATTGTGATCGTGACTGCCGGGTCGGAGTTTCTGTGCCAATTTCGCATATTTGCATTCAAATGCACTGATCTAGCACGCGAAACAGCGATTCCGCACAGAAATACACTTCTGAAGCGAAGAATCGTCGAATCTGACATAAGCTCGAATAAATCGTGATCGTGCTTGCCGGGTCGGAGTTTCTATTCCAATTTCACATACTTGCATGCAAATGCACTGACCTAGCGCGCGAAACAGCGATTCCGCACAGAAATACACTTCTGAAACGAAGAATCGTCGAATCTGACATAAGCTCGAATAAATCGTGATCGTGCGCCGGGTCGGAGTTTCTATGCCAATTTCACGTATTTGCATGCAAATGCACTGATCTAGCGCACGAAACAGCGATGCCGCACAGAAATACACTTCGGAAGCGAAGAATCTTCGAATCTGACATAAGCTCAAATAAATCGTGATCGTGCTTGCCGGGTCGGAGTTTCTGTGCCAATTTCGCATATTTGCATTCAAATGCACTGATCTAGCACGCGAAACAGCGATTCCGCACAGAAATACACTTCTGAAACGAAGAATCGTCGAATCTGACATAAGCTCGAATAATTTGTGATCGTGCTTGCCGGGCCGGAGTTTCTATTCCAATTTCGCATACTTGTATGCAAATGCAATGATCTAGCACGCGAAACAGCGATTCGGCACAGAAATTCATTTGTGAAACGAATAATCGTCGAATCTGACATAAGCTCGAATAAATCGTGATCGTGCTTGCCGGGCCGGAGTTTCTATTCCAATTTCGCATACTTGTATGCAAATGCACTGATCTGGCACGCGAAACAGCGATTCCGCACAGAAATACACTGCTGAAGCGAAGAATCGTCGAATCTGACATAAGCTCGAATAAATCGTGATCGTGCTTGCCGGGTCGGAGTTTCTATTCCAATTTCACATACTTGCATGCAAATGCACTGACCTAGCGCGCGAAACAGCGATTCCGCACAGAAATACACTTCTGAAACGAAGAATCGTCGAATCTGACATAAGCTCGAATAAATCGTGATCGTGCTTGCCGGGTCGGAGTTACTGTGCCAATTTCGCACATTTGCATGCAAATACACTGATCTAGCACGCGAAACAGCGATTCCGCACAGAAATACACTTCTGAAACGAAGAATCGTCGAATCTCACATAAGCTCGAATAAATCGTGATCGTGCTTGCCGGGTCGGAGTTTCTGTGCCAATTTCGCATATTTGCATTCAAATGCACTGATCTAGCACGCGAAACAGCGTTTCCGCACAGAAATACACTTCTGAAACGAAGAATCGTCGAATCTGACATAAGCTCGAATAATTTGTGATCGTGCTTGCCAGGCCGGAGTTTCTATTCCAATTTCGCATACTTGTATGCAAATGCACTGATCTAGCACGCGAAACAGCGATTCCTCACAGAAATTCATTTGTGGAACGAATAATCGTCGAATCTGACATAAGCTCGAAGAAATCGTGATCGTGCTTGCCGGGCCGGAGTTTCTATTCCAATTTCGCATACTTGTATGCAAATGCACTGATCTGGCACGCGAAACAGCGATTCCGCACAGAAATACACTGCTGAAGCGAAGAATCGTCGAATCTGACATAAGCTCGAATAAATCGTGATCGTGCTTGCCGGGTCGGAGTTTCTGTGCCAATTTCACGTATTTGCATGCAAATGCACTGATCTAGCACGCGAAACAGCGATTCCGCACAGAAATACACTTCTGAAACGAAGAACCGTCGAATCTGACAAGGGCTCGAATAAATTGTGATCGTGCTTGCCGAATCGGAGTTTCCGTGCCAATTTCGCATATTTGTATGCAAATGCACTGATCTAGCACGCGAAACTGCGATTCCGCACAGAAATACACTTCTGAAACGAAGAATCGTCGAATCTGATATAAGCTCGAATAATTTGTGATCGTGCTTGCCGAAAAGGAGTTTCTATTCCAATTTCTCATACTTGCATGCAAATGCACTGATCTAGCGCGCGAAACAGCGATTCCGCACAGAAATACACTTCTGAAACGAAGAATCGTCGAATCTGACATAAGCTCGAATAAATCGTGATCGTGCTTGCCGGGTCGGAGTTTCTGTGCCAATTTCGCATATTTGCATCCAAATGCACTGATGTAGCACGCGAAACAGCGATTCCGCACAGAAATACACTTCTGAAACGAAGAATCGTTGAATCTGACATAAGCTCGAATAAATTGTGATCGTGACTGCCGGGTCGGAGTTTCTGTGCCAATTTCGCATATTTGCATTCAAATGCACTGATCTAGCACGCGAAACAGCGATTCCGCACAGAAATACACTTCTGAAGCGAAGAATCGTCGAATCTGACATAAGCTCGAATAAATCGTGATCGTGCTTGCCGGGTCGGAGTTTCTATTCCAATTTCACATACTTGCATGCAAATGCACTGACCTAGCGCGCGAAACAGCGATTCCGCACAGAAATACACTTCTGAAACGAAGAATCGTCGAATCTGACATAAGCTCGAATAAATCGTGATCGTGCGCCGGGTCGGAGTTTCTATGCCAATTTCACGTATTTGCATGCAAATGCACTGATCTAGCGCACGAAACAGCGATTCCGCACAGAAATACACTTCGGAAGCGAAGAATCTTCGAATCTGACATAAGCTCGAATAAATCGTGATCGTGCTTGCCGGGTCGGAGTTTCTGTGCCAATTTCGCATATTTGCATTCAAATGCACTGATCTAGCACGCGAAACAGCGATTCCGCACAGAAATACACTTCTGAAACGAAGAATCGTCGAATCTGACATAAGCTCGAATAATTTGTGATCGTGCTTGCCGGGCCGGAGTTTCTATTCCAATTTCGCATACTTGTATGCAAATGCAATGATCTAGCACGCGAAACAGCGATTCGGCACAGAAATTCATTTGTGAAACGAATAATCGTCGAATCTGACATAAGCTCGAATAAATCGTGATCGTGCTTGCCGGGCCGGAGTTTCTATTCCAATTTCGCATACTTGTATGCAAATGCACTGATCTGGCA
This sequence comes from Lasioglossum baleicum, assembly GCF_051020765.1. Taxonomy (NCBI): domain Eukaryota; kingdom Metazoa; phylum Arthropoda; class Insecta; order Hymenoptera; family Halictidae; genus Lasioglossum; species Lasioglossum baleicum. Next base: position 43,306 of record NW_027469711.1, read on the forward strand.
CGCGAAACAGCGATTCCGCACAGAAATACACTGCTGAAGCGAAGAATCGTCGAATCTGACATAAGCTCGAATAATTTGTGATCGTGATTGCCAGGCCGGAGTTTCTATTCCAATTTCGCATACTTGTATGCAAATGCACTGATCTAGCACGCGAAACAGCGACTCCGCACTGAAATTCATTTGTGAAACGAATAATCGTCGAATCTGACATAAGCTCGAAGAAATCGTGATCGTGCTTGACGGGCCGGAGTTTCTATTCCAATTTCGCATACTTGTATGCAAATGCACTGATCTAGCGCGCGAAACAGCGATTCCGCACAGAAATACACTTCGGAAGCGAAGAATCTTCGAATCTGACATAAGCTCGAATAAATCGTGATCGTGCTTGCCGGGTCGGAGTTTCTGTGCCAATTTCACGTATTTGCATGCAAATGCACTGATCTAGCACGCGAAACAGCGATTCCGCACAGAAATACACTTCTGAAACGAAGAATCGTCGAATCTGACATAAGCTCGAATAAATCGTGATCGTGCATGCCGGGTCGGAGTTTCTGTGCCAATTTCGCATATTTGCATGCAAATGCACTGATCTAGCACGCGAAACAGCGATTCCGCACAGAAATACACTTCTGAAACGAAGAATCGTCGAATCTGATATAAGCTCGAATAAATCGGGATCGTGCTTGCCGGGTCGGAGTTTCCGTGCCAATTTCGCATATTTGCATGCAAATGCACTGATCTAGCACGCGAAACAGCGATTCCGCACAGAAATACACTTCTGAAACGAAGAATCGTCGAATCTGACATAAGCTCGAATAAATTGTGATCGTGCTTGCCGGGTCGGAGTATCTGTGCCAATTTCGCGTATTTGCATGCAAATGCACTGATCTAGCACGCGAAACAGCGATTCCGCACAGAAATACACTTCTGAAACGAAGAATCGTCGAATCTGACATAAGCTCGAATAAATCGTGATCGTGGTTGCCGGGTCGGAGTTTCTGTGCCAATTTCGCATATTTGCATCCAAATGCACTGATGTAGCACGCGAAACAGCGATTCCGCACAGAAATACACTTCTGAAACGAAGAATCGTTGAATCTGACATAAGCTCGAATAAATTGTGATCGTGACTGCCGGGTCGGAGTTTCTGTGCCAATTTCGCATATTTGTATGCAAATGCACTGATCTAGCACGCGAAACAGCGATTCCGCACAGAAATACACTTCTGAAACGAAGAATCGTCGAATCTGACATAAGATCGAATAAATTGTGATCGTGCTTGCCGGGTCGGAGTATCTGTGCCAATTTCGCGTATTTGCATGCAAATGCACTGATCTAGCACCCGAAATAGCGATTCCGCACAGAAATACACTTCTGAAACGAAGAATCGTCGAATCTGACATAAGCTCGAATAAATCGTGATCGTGTTTGCCGGGTCGAAGTTTCTGTGCCAATTTCTCATACTTGCATGCAAATGCACTGATCTAGCACGCAAGACAGCGATTCCGCACAGAAATACTCTTCTGAAACGAAGAATCGCCGAATCTGACATAAGCTCGAATAAATCGTGATCGTGGTTGCCGGGTCGGAGTTTCCGTGCCAATTTCGCACATTTGCATGCAAATACACTGATCTAGCACGCGAAACAGCGATTCCGCACAGAAATACACTTCTGAAACGAAGAACAGTCGAATCTGACAAGGGCTCGAATAAATTGTGATCGTGCTTGCCGAATTGGAGTTTCCGTGCCAATTTCGCATACTTGTATGCAAATGCACTGATCTGGCACGCGAAACAGCGATTCCGCACAGAAATACACTGCTGAAGCGAAGAATCGTCGAATCTGATATAAGCTCGAATAAATCGGGATCGTGCTTGCCGGGTCGGAGTTTCCGTGCGAATTTCGCATATTTGTATGCAAATGCACTGATCTAGCACGCGAAACAGCGATTCCGCACAGATATACACTTCTGAAACGAAGAATCGTCGAATCTGACATAAGCTCGAATAAATTGTGATCGTGCTTGCCGGGTCGGAGTTTCTGTGCCAATTTCGCATATTTGCATTCAAATGCACTGATCTGGCACGCGAAACAGCGATTCCGCACAGAAATACACTGCTGAAGCGAAGAATCGTCGAATCTGACATAAGCTCGAATACATCGTGATCGTGTTTGTCGGGTCGGAGTTTCTATTTCAATTTCTCATACTTGCATGCAAATGCACTGATCTAGCGCGCGAAACAGCGATTCCGCACAGAAATACACTTCGGAAGCGAAGAATCTTCGAATCTGACATAAGCTCAAATAAATCGTGATCGTGCTTGCCGGGTCGGAGTTTCTGTGCCAATTTCACGTATTTGCATGCAAATGCACTGAACTAGCACGCGAAACAGCGATTCCGCACAGAAATACACTTCTGAAACGAAGAATCGTCGAATCTGACATAAGCTCGAATAAATTGTGATCGTGCTTGCCGGGTCGGAGTTTCTGTGCCACTTTCGCTTATTTGCATGCAAATGCACTGATCTAGCACGCGCAACAGCGATCCCGCACAGAAATACACTTCTGAAACGAAGAATCGTCGAATCTGACATAAGCTCGAATAAATCGTGATCGTGCTTGCCGGGTCGGAGTTTCTGTGCCAATTTCGCATATTTGCATGCAAATGCACTGATCTAGCACGCGAAACAGCGATTCCGCACAGAAATACACTTCTGAAACGAAGAATCGTCGAATCTGATATAAGCTCGAATAAATCGGGATCGTGCTTGCCGGGTCGGAGTTTCCGTGCCAATTTCGCATATTTGTATGCAAATGCACTGATCTAGCACGCGAAACAGCGATTCCGCACAGAAATACACTTCTGAAACGAAGAATCGTCGAATCTGATATAAGCTCGAATAAATCGGGATCGTGCTTGCCGGGTCGGAGTTTCCGTGCCAATTTCGCATATTTGTATGCAAATGCACTGATCTAGCACGCGAAACAGCGATTCCGCACAGAAATACACTTCTGAAACGAAGAATCGTCGAATCTGACATAAGCTCGAATAAATCGTGATCGTGGTTGCCGGGTCGGAGTTTCTGTGCCAATTTCGCATATTTGCATCCAAATGCACTGATGTAGCACGCGAAACAGCGATTCCGCACAGAAATACACTTCTGAAACGAAGAATCGTTGAATCTGACATAAGCTCGAATAAATTGTGATCGTGACTGCCGGGTCGGAGTTTCTGTGCCAATTTCGCATATTTGCATTCAAATGCACTGATCTAGCACGCGAAACAGCGATTCCGCACAGAAATACACTTCTGAAGCGAAGAATCGTCGAATCTGACATAAGCTCGAATAAATCGTGATCGTGCTTGCCGGGTCGGAGTATCTGTGCCAATTTCGCGTATTTGCATGCAAATGCACTGATCTAGCACCCGAAATAGCGATTCCGCACAGAAATACACTTCTGAAACGAAGAATCGTCGAATCTGACATAAGCTCGAATAAATCGTGATCGTGTTTGCCGGGTCGAAGTTTCTGTGCCAATTTCTCATACTTGCATGCAAATGCACTGATCTAGCACGCAAGACAGCGATTCCGCACAGAAATACTCTTCTGAAACGAAGAATCGCCGAATCTGACATAAGCTCGAATAAATCGTGATCGTGGTTGCCGGGTCGGAGTTTCCGTGCCAATTTCGCACATTTGCATGCAAATACACTGATCTAGCACGCGAAACAGCGATTCCGCACAGAAATACACTTCTGAAACGAAGAACAGTCGAATCTGACAAGGGCTCGAATAAATTGTGATCGTGCTTGCCGAATTGGAGTTTCCGTGCCAATTTCGCATACTTGTATGCAAATGCACTGATCTGGCACGCGAAACAGCGATTCCGCACAGAAATACACTGCTGAAGCGAAGAATCGTCGAATCTGATATAAGCTCGAATAAATCGGGATCGTGCTTGCCGGGTCGGAGTTTCCGTGCGAATTTCGCATATTTGTATGCAAATGCACTGATCTAGCACGCGAAACAGCGATTCCGCACAGATATACACTTCTGAAACGAAGAATCGTCGAATCTGACATAAGCTCGAATAAATTGTGATCGTGCTTGCCGGGTCGGAGTTTCTGTGCCAATTTCGCATATTTGCATTCAAATGCACTGATCTGGCACGCGAAACAGCGATTCCGCACAGAAATACACTGCTGAAGCGAAGAATCGTCGAATCTGACATAAGCTCGAATACATCGTGATCGTGTTTGTCGGGTCGGAGTTTCTATTTCAATTTCTCATACTTGCATGCAAATGCACTGATCTAGCGCGCGAAACAGCGATTCCGCACAGAAATACACTTCGGAAGCGAAGAATCTTCGAATCTGACATAAGCTCAAATAAATCGTGATCGTGCTTGCCGGGTCGGAGTTTCTGTGCCAATTTCACGTATTTGCATGCAAATGCACTGAACTAGCACGCGAAACAGCGATTCCGCACAGAAATACACTTCTGAAACGAAGAATCGTCGAATCTGACATAAGCTCGAATAAATTGTGATCGTGCTTGCCGGGTCGGAGTTTCTGTGCCACTTTCGCTTATTTGCATGCAAATGCACTGATCTAGCACGCGCAACAGCGATTCCGCACAGAAATACACTTCTGAAACGAAGAATCGTCGAATCTGACATAAGCTCGAATAAATCGTGATCGTGCTTGCCGGGTCGGAGTTTCTGTGCCAATTTCGCATATTTGCATGCAAATGCACTGATCTAGCACGCGAAACAGCGATTCCGCACAGAAATACACTTCTGAAACGAAGAATCGTCGAATCTGATATAAGCTCGAATAAATCGGGATCGTGCTTGCCGGGTCGGAGTTTCCGTGCCAATTTCGCATATTTGTATGCAAATGCACTGATCTAGCACGCGAAACAGCGATTCCGCACAGAAATACACTTCTGAAACGAAGAATCGTCGAATCTGATATAAGCTCGAATAAATCGGGATCGTGCTTGCCGGGTCGGAGTTTCCGTGCCAATTTCGCATATTTGTATGCAAATGCACTGATCTAGCACGCGAAACAGCGATTCCGCACAGAAATACACTTCTGAAACGAAGAATCGTCGAATCTGACATAAGCTCGAATAAATCGTGATCGTGGTTGCCGGGTCGGAGTTTCTGTGCCAATTTCGCATATTTGCATCCAAATGCACTGATGTAGCACGCGAAACAGCGATTCCGCACAGAAATACACTTCTGAAACGAAGAATCGTTGAATCTGACATAAGCTCGAATAAATTGTGATCGTGACTGCCGGGTCGGAGTTTCTGTGCCAATTTCGCATATTTGCATTCAAATGCACTGATCTAGCACGCGAAACAGCGATTCCGCACAGAAATACACTTCTGAAGCGAAGAATCGTCGAATCTGACATAAGCTCGAATAAATCGTGATCGTGCTTGCCGGGTCGGAGTTTCTATTCCAATTTCACATACTTGCATGCAAATGCACTGACCTAGCGCGCGAAACAGCGATTCCGCACAGAAATACACTTCTGAAACGAAGAATCGTCGAATCTGACATAAGCTCGAATAAATCGTGATCGTGCGCCGGGTCGGAGTTTCTATGCCAATTTCACGTATTTGCATGCAAATGCACTGATCTAGCGCACGAAACAGCGATTCCGCACAGAAATACACTTCGGAAGCGAAGAATCTTCGAATCTGACATAAGCTCGAATAAATCGTGATCGTGCTTGCCGGGTCGGAGTTTCTGTGCCAATTTCGCATATTTGCATTCAAATGCACTGATCTAGCACGCGAAACAGCGATTCCGCACAGAAATACACTTCTGAAACGAAGAATCGTCGAATCTGACATAAGCTCGAATAATTTGTGATCGTGCTTGCCGGGCCGGAGTTTCTATTCCAATTTCGCATACTTGTATGCAAATGCAATGATCTAGCACGCGAAACAGCGATTCGGCACAGAAATTCATTTGTGAAACGAATAATCGTCGAATCTGACATAAGCTCGAATAAATCGTGATCGTGCTTGCCGGGCCGGAGATTCTATTCCAATTTCGCATACTTGTATGCAAATGCACTGATCTGGCACGCGAAACAGCGATTCCGCACAGAAATACACTCCTGAAGCGAAGAATCGTCGAATCTGACATAAGCTCGAATAATTTGTGATCGTGATTGCCAGGCCGGAGTTTCTATTCCAATTTCGCATACTTGTATGCAAATGCACTGATCTAGCGCGCGAAACAGCGATTCCGCACAGAAATACACTTCGGAAGCGAAGAATCTTCGAATCTGACATAAGCTCGAATAAATCGTGATCGTGCTTGCCGGGTCGGAGTTTCTGTGCCAATTTCACGTATTTGCATGCAAATGCACTGATCTAGCACGCGAAACAGCGATTCCGCACAGAAATACACTTCTGAAACGAAGAATCGTCGAATCTGACATAAGCTCGAATAAATCGTGATCGTGCATGCCGGGTCGGAGTTTCTGTGCCAATTTCGCATATTTGCATGCAAATGCACTGATCTAGCACGCGAAACAGCGATTCCGCACAGAAATACACTTCTGAAACGAAGAATCGTCGAATCTGATATAAGCTCGAATAAATCGGGATCGTGCTTGCCGGGTCGGAGTTTCCGTGCCAATTTCGCATATTTGTATGCAAATGCACTGATCTAGCACGCGAAACAGCGATTCCGCACAGAAATACACTTCTGAAACGAAGAATCGTCGAATCTGACATAAGATCGAATAAATTGTGATCGTGCTTGCCGGGTCGGAGTATCTGTGCCAATTTCGCGTATTTGCATGCAAATGCACTGATCTAGCACCCGAAATAGCGATTCCGCACAGAAATACACTTCTGAAACGAAGAATCGTCGAATCTGACATAAGCTCGAATAAATCGTGATCGTGTTTGCCGGGTCGAAGTTTCTGTGCCAATTTCTCATACTTGCATGCAAATGCACTGATCTAGCACGCAAGACAGCGATTCCGCACAGAAATACTCTTCTGAAACGAAGAATCGCCGAATCTGACATAAGCTCGAATAAATCGTGATCGTGGTTGCCGGGTCGGAGTTTCCGTGCCAATTTCGCACATTTGCATGCAAATACACTGATCTAGCACGCGAAACAGCGATTCCGCACAGAAATACACTTCTGAAACGAAGAACAGTCGAATCTGACAAGGGCTCGAATAAATTGTGATCGTGCTTGCCGAATTGGAGTTTCCGTGCCAATTTCGCATACTTGTATGCAAATGCACTGATCTGGCACGCGAAACAGCGATTCCGCACAGAAATACACTGCTGAAGCGAAGAATCGTCGAATCTGATATAAGCTCGAATAAATCGGGATCGTGCTTGCCGGGTCGGAGTTTCCGTGCGAATTTCGCATATTTGTATGCAAATGCACTGATCTAGCACGCGAAACAGCGATTCCGCACAGATATACACTTCTGAAACGAAGAATCGTCGAATCTGACATAAGCTCGAATAAATTGTGATCGTGCTTGCCGGGTCGGAGTTAATGTGCCAATTTCGCATATTTGCATTCAAATGCACTGATCTGGCACGCGAAACAGCGATTCCGCACAGAAATACACTGCTGAAGCGAAGAATCGTCGAATCTGACATAAGCTCGAATACATCGTGATCGTGTTTGTCGGGTCGGAGTTTCTATTTCAATTTCTCATACTTGCATGCAAATGCACTGATCTAGCGCGCGAAACAGCGATTCCGCACAGAAATACACTTCGGAAGCGAAGAATCTTCGAATCTGACATAAGCTCAAATAAATCGTGATCGTGCTTGCCGGGTCGGAGTTTCTGTGCCAATTTCACGTATTTGCATGCAAATGCACTGAACTAGCACGCGAAACAGCGATTCCGCACAGAAATACACTTCTGAAACGAAGAATCGTCGAATCTGACATAAGCTCGAATAAATTGTGATCGTGCTTGCCGGGTCGGAGTTTCTGTGCCACTTTCGCTTATTTGCATGCAAATGCACTGATCTAGCACGCGCAACAGCGATTCCGCACAGAAATACACTTCTGAAACGAAGAATCGTCGAATCTGACATAAGCTCGAATAAATCGTGATCGTGCATGCCGGGTCGGAGTTTCTGTGCCAATTTCGCATATTTGCATGCAAATGCACTGATCTAGCACGCGAAACAGCGATTCCGCACAGAAATACACTTCTGAAACGAAGAATCGTCGAATCTGACATAAGCTCGAATAAATCGTGATAATGTTTGCCGGGTCGAAGTTTCTGTGCCAATTTCTCATACTTGCATGCAAATGCACTGATCTAGCACGCGAAACAGCGATTCCGCACAGAAATACACTTCTGAAACGAAGAACCGTCGAATCTGACATAAGCTCGAATAAATTGTGATCGTGCTTGCCGGGTCGGAGTATCTGTGCCAATTTCGCGTATTTGCATGCAAATGCACTGATCTAGCACGCGAAACAGCGATTCCGCACAGAAATACACTTCGGAAGCGAAGAATCTTCGAATCTGACATAGGCTCGAATAAATCGTGATCGTGCTTGCCGGGTCGGAGTTTCTGTGCCAATTTCGCATATTTGCATGCAAATGCACTGATCTAGCACGCGAAACAGCGATTCCGCACAGAAATACACTTCTGAAACGAAGAATCGTCGAATCTGATATAAGCTCGAATAAATCGGGATCGTGCTTGCCGGGTCGGAGTTTCCGTGCCAATTTCGCATATTTGTATGCAAATGCACTGATCTAGCACGCGAAACAGCGATTCCGCACAGAAATACACTTCTGAAACGAAGAATCGTCGAATCTGATATAAGCTCGAATAAATCGGGATCGTGCTTGCCGGGTCGGAGTTTCCGTGCCAATTTCGCATATTTGTATGCAAATGCACTGATCTAGCACGCGAAACAGCGATTCCGCACAGAAATACACTTCTGAAACGAAGAATCGTCGAATCTGACATAAGCTCGAATAAATCGTGATCGTGGTTGCCGGGTCGGAGTTTCCGTGCCAATTTCGCACATTTGCATGCAAATACACTGATCTAGCACGCGAAACAGCGATTCCGCACATAAATACACTTCTGAAACGAAGAACCGTCGAATCTGACAAGGGCACGAATAAATTGTGATCGTGCTTGCCGAATTGGAGTTTCCGTGCCAATTTCGCATACTTGTATGCAAATGCACTGATCTGGCACGCGAAACAGCGATTCCGCACAGAAATTCATTTGTGAAACGAATAATCGTCGAATCTGACATAAGCTCGAATAAATCGTGATCGTGCTTGCCGGGCCGGAGTTTCTATTCCAATTTCGCATACTTGTATGCAAATGCACTGATCTGGCACGCGAAACAGCGATTCCGCACAGAAATACACTGCTGAAGCGAAGAATCGTCGAATCTGACATAAGCTCGAATAATTTGTGATCGTGATTGCCAGGCCGGAGTTTCTATTCCAATTTCGCATACTTGTATGCAAATGCACTGATCTAGCACGCGAAACAGCGACTCCGCACTGAAATTCATTTGTGAAACGAATAATCGTCGAATCTGACATAAGCTCGAAGAAATCGTGATCGTGCTTGACGGGCCGGAGTTTCTATTCCAATTTCGCATACTTGTATGCAAATGCACTGATCTAGCGCGCGAAACAGCGATTCCGCACAGAAATACACTTCGGAAGCGAAGAATCTTCGAATCTGACATAAGCTCGAATAAATCGTGATCGTGCTTGCCGGGTCGGAGTTTCTGTGCCAATTTCACGTATTTGCATGCAAATGCACTGATCTAGCACGCGAAACAGCGATTCCGCACAGAAATACACTTCTGAAACGAAGAATCGTCGAATCTGACATAAGCTCGAATAAATCGTGATCGTGCATGCCGGGTCGGAGTTTCTGTGCCAATTTCGCATATTTGCATGCAAATGCACTGATCTAGCACGCGAAACAGCGATTCCGCACAGAAATACACTTCTGAAACGAAGAATCGTCGAATCTGATATAAGCTCGAATAAATCGGGATCGTGCTTGCCGGGTCGGAGTTTCCGTGCCAATTTCGCATATTTGTATGCAAATGCACTGATCTAGCACGCGAAACAGCGATTCCGCACAGAAATACACTTCTGAAACGAAGAATCGTCGAATCTGACATAAGATCGAATAAATTGTGATCGTGCTTGCCGCGTCGGAGTATCTGTGCCAATTTCGCGTATTTGCATGCAAATGCACTGATCTAGCACCCGAAATAGCGATTCCGCACAGAAATACACTTCTGAAACGAAGAATCGTCGAATCTGACATAAGCTCGAATAAATCGTGATCGTGTCTGCCGGGTCGAAGTTTCTGTGCCAATTTCTCATACTTGCATGCAAATGCACTGATCTAGCACGCAAGACAGCGATTCCGCACAGAAATACTCATCTGAAACGAAGAATCGCCGAATCTGACATAAGCTCGAATAAATCGTGATCGTGGTTGCCGGGTCGGAGTTTCCGTGCCAATTTCGCACATTTGCATGCAAATACACGGATCTAGCACGCGAAACAGCGATTCCGCACAGAAATACACTTCTGAAACGAAGAACAGTCGAATCTGACAAGGGCTCGAATAAATTGTGATCGTGCTTGCCGAATTGGAGTTTCCGTGCCAATTTCGCATACTTGTATGCAAATGCACTGATCTGGCACGCGAAACAGCGATTCCGCACAGAAATACACTGCTGAAGCGAAGAATCGTCGAATCTGATATAAGCTCGAATAAATCGGGATCGTGCTTGCCGGGTCGGAGTTTCCGTGCGAATTTCGCATATTTGTATGCAAATGCACTGATCTAGCACGCGAAACAGCGATTCCGCACAGATATACACTTCTGAAACGAAGAATCGTCGAATCTGACATAAGCTCGAATAAATTGTGATCGTGCTTGCCGGGTCGGAGTTTCTGTGCCAATTTCGCATATTTGCATTCAAATGCACTGATCTGGCACGCGAAACAGCGATTCCGCACAGAAATACACTGCTGAAGCGAAGAATCGTCGAATCTGACATAAGCTCGAATACATCGTGATCGTGTTTGTCGGGTCGGAGTTTCTATTTCAATTTCTCATACTTGCATGCAAATGCACTGATCTAGCGCGCGAAACAGCGATTCCGCACAGAAATACACTTCGGAAGCGAAGAATCTTCGAATCTGACATAAGCTCAAATAAATCGTGATCGTGCTTGCCGGGTCGGAGTTTCTGTGCCAATTTCACGTATTTGCATGCAAATGCACTGAACTAACACGCGAAACAGCGATTCCGCACAGAAATACACTTCTGAAACGAAGAATCGTCGAATCTGACATAAGCTCGAATAAATTGTGATCGTGCTTGCCGGGTCGGAGTTTCTGTGCCACTTTCGCTTATTTGCATGCAAATGCACTGATCTAGCACGCGCAACAGCGATTCCGCACAGAAATACACTTCTGAAACGAAGAATCGTCGAATCTGACATAAGCTCGAATAAATCGTGATCGTGCATGCCGGGTCGGAGTTTCTGTGCCAATTTCGCATATTTGCATGCAAATGCACTGATCTAGCACGCGAAACAGCGATTCCGCACAGAAATACACTTCTGAAACGAAGAATCGTCGAATCTGACATAAGCTCGAATAAATCGTGATAATGTTTGCCGGGTCGATGTTTCTGTGCCAATTTCTCATACTTGCATGCAAATGCACTGATCTAGCACGCGAAACAGCGATTCCGCACAGAAATACACTTCTGAAACGAAGAACCGTCGAATCTGACATAAGCTCGAATAAATTGTGATCGTGCTTGCCGGGTCGGAGTATCTGTGCCAATTTCGCGTATTTGCATGCAAATGCACTGATCTAGCACGCGAAACAGCGATTCCGCACAGAAATACACTTCGGAAGCGAAGAATCTTCGAATCTGACATAGGCTCGAATAAATCGTGATCGTGCTTGCCGGGTCGGAGTTTCTGTGCCAATTTCGCATATTTGCATGCAAATGCACTGATCTAGCACGCGAAACAGCGATTCCGCACAGAAATACACTTCTGAAACGAAGAATCGTCGAATCTGATATAAGCTCGAATAAATCGGGATCGTGCTTGCCGGGTCGGAGTTTCCGTGCCAATTTCGCATATTTGTATGCAAATGCACTGATCTAGCACGCGAAACAGCGATTCCGCACAGAAATACACTTCTGAAACGAAGAATCGTCGAATCTGATATAAGCTCGAATAAATCGGGATCGTGCTTGCCGGGTCGGAGTTTCCGTGCCAATTTCGCATATTTGTATGCAAATGCACTGATCTAGCACGCGAAACAGCGATTCCGCACAGAAATACACTTCTGAAACGAAGAATCGTCGAATCTGACATAAGCTCGAATAAATCGTGATCGTGGTTGCCGGGTCGGAGTTTCCGTGCCAATTTCGCACATTTGCATGCAAATACACTGATCTAGCACGCGAAACAGCGATTCCGCACATAAATACACTTCTGAAACGAAGAACCGTCGAATCTGACAAGGGCTCGAATAAATTGTGATCGTGCTTGCCGAATTGGAGTTTCCGTGCCAATTTCGCATACTTGTATGCAAATGCACTGATCTGGCACGCGAAACAGCGATTCCGCACAGAAATACACTGCTGAAGCGAAGAATCGTCGAATCTGACATAAGCTCGAATACATCGTGATCATGTTTGTCGGGACGGAGTTTCTATTCCAATTTCTCATACTTGCATGCAAATGCACTGATCTAGCGCGCGAAACAGCGATTCCGCACAGAAATACACTTCGGAAGCGAAGAATCTTCGAATCTGACATAAGCTCAAATAAATCGTGATCGTGCTTGCCGGGTCGGAGTTTCTGTGCCAATTTCACGTATTTGCATGCAAATGCACTGAACTAGCACGCGAAACAGCGATTCCGCACAGAAATACACTTCTGAAACGAAGAGTCGTCGAATCTGACATAAGCTCGAATAAATTGTGATCGTGCTTGCCGGGTCGGAGTTTCTGTGCCAATTTCGCTTATTTGCATGCAAATGCACTGATCTAGCACGCGCAACAGCGATTCCGCACAGAAATACACTTCTGAAACGAAGAATCGTCGAATCTGACATAAGCTCGAATAAATCGTGATCGTGCATGCCGGGTCGGAGTTTCTGTGCCAATTTCGCATATTTGCATGCAAATGCACTGATCTAGCACGCGAAACAGCGATTCCGCACAGAAATACACTTCTGAAACGAAGAATCGTCGAATCTGACATAAGCTCGAATAAATCGTGATAGTGTTTGCCGGGTCGAAGTTTCTGTGCCAATTTCTCATACTTGCATGCAAATGCACTGATCTAGCACGCGAAACAGCGATTCCGCACAGAAATACACTTCTGAAACGAAGAACCGTCGAATCTGACATAAGCTCGAATAAATTGTGATCGTGCTTGCCGGGTCGGAGTATCTGTGCCAATGTCGCGTATTTGCATGCAAATGCACTGATCTAGCACGCGAAACAGCGATTCCGCACAGAAATACACTTCTGAAACGAAGAATCGTCGAATCTGATATAAGCTCGAATAATTTGTGATCGTGCTTGCCGAAAAGGAGTTTCTATTCCAATTTCTCATACTTGCATGCAAATGCACTGATCTAGCGCGCGAAACAGCGATTCCGCACCGAAATACACTGCTGAAGCGAAGAATCGTCGAATCTGACATAAGCTCGAATAAATTGTGATCGTGCTTGCCGGGTCGGAGTTTCTGTGCCAATTTCGCATATTTGTATTCAAATGCACTGATCTAGCACGCGAAACAGCGATTCCGCACAGAAATACACTTCTGAAGCGAAGAATCGTCGAATCTGACATAAGCTCGAATAAATCGTGATCGTGATTGCCGGGTCGGAGTTTCTGTGCCAATTTCGCATATTTGCATGCAAATGCACTGATCTAGCACGCGAAACAGCGATTCCGCACAGAAATACACTTCTGAAACGAAGAATCGTCGAATCTGATATAAGCTCGAATAAATCGGGATCGTGCTTGCCGGGTCGGAGTTTCCGTGCCAATTTCGCATATTTGTATGCAAATGCACTGATCTATCACGCGAAACAGCGATTCCGCACAGAAATACACTTCTGAAGCGAAGAATCGTCGAATCTGACATAAGCTCGAATAAATCGTGATCGTGCTTGCCGGGTCGGAGTTTCTGTGCCAAATTAACGTATTTGCATGCAAATGCACTGATCTAGCACGCGAAACAGCGATTCCGCACAGAAATACACTTCTGAAACGAAGAATCGTCGAATCTGACATAAGCTCGAATAAATCGTGATCGTGCTTGCCGGGTCGGAGTTTCTGTGCCAATTTCGCATATTTGCATGCAAATGCACTGATCTAGCACGCGAAACAGCGATTCCGCACAGAAATACACTTCTGAAATGAAGAATCGTCGAATCTGATATAAGCTCGAATAAATCGGGATCGTGCTTGCCGGGTCGGAGTTTCTGTGCCAATTTCGCATATTTGCATTCAAATGCACTGATCTGGCACGCGAAACAGCGATTCCGCACAGAAATACACTGCTGAAGCGAAGAATCGTCGAATCTGACATAAGCTCCAATACATCGTGATCGTGTTTGTCGGGTCGGAGTTTCTATTCCAATTTCTCATACTTGCATGCAAATGCACTGATCTAGATCGCGAAACAGCGATTCCGCACAGAAATACACTTCGGAAGCGAAGAATCTTCGAATCTGACATAAGCTCGAATAAATCGTGATCGTGCTTGCCGGGTCGGAGTTTCTGTGCCAATTTCACGTATTTGCATGCAAACGCACTGATCTAGCACGCGAAACAGCGATTCCGCACAGAAATACACTTCTGAAACGAAGAATCGTCGAATCTGACATAAGCTCGAATACATCGTGATCGTGTTTGTCGGGTCGTAGTTTCTATTCCAATTTCTCATACTTGCATGCAAATGCACTGATCTAGCGCGCGAAACAGCGATTCCGCACAGAAATACACTTCGGAAGCGAAGAAACTTCGAATCTGACATAAGCTCGAATAAATCGTGATCGTGCTTGCCGGGTCGGAGTTTCTGTGCCAATTTCACGTATTTGCATGCAAATGCACTGATCTAGCACGCGAAACAGCGATTCCGCACAGAAATACACTTCTGAAACGAAGAATCGTCGAATCTGACATAAGCTCGAATAAATTGTGATCGTGCTTGCCGGGTCGGAGTTTCTGTGCCAATTTCGCGTATTTGCATGCAAATGCACTGATCTAGCACGCGAAACAGCGATTCCGCACAGAAATACACTTCTGAAACGAAGAATCGTCGAATCTGATATAAGCTCGAATAATTTGTGATCGTGCTGGCCGAAAAGGAGTTTCTATTCCAATTTCTCATACTTGCATGCAAATGCACTGATCTAGCGCGCGAAACAGCGATTCCGCACCGAAATACACTGCTGAAGCGAAGAATCGTCGAATCTGACATAAGCTCGAATAAATTGTGATCGTGCTTGCCGGGTCGGAGTTTCTGTGCCAATTTCGCATATTTGCATTCAAATGCACTGATCTAGCACGCGAAACAGCGATTCCGCACAGAAATACACTTCTGAAGCGAAGAATCGTCGAATCTGACATAAGCTCGAATAAATCGTGATCGTGATTGCCGGGTCGGAGTTTCTGTGCCAATTTCGCATATTTGCATGCAAATGCACTGATCTAGCACGCGAAACAGCGATTCCGCACAGAAATACACTTCTGAAACGAAGAATCGTCGAATCTGATATAAGCTCGAATAAATCGGGATCGTGCTTGCCGGGTCGGAGTTTCCGTGCCAATTTCGCATATTTGTATGCAAATGCACTGATCTATCACGCGAAACAGCGATTCCGCACAGAAATACACTTCTGAAGCGAAGAATCGTCGAATCTGACATAAGCTCGAATAAATCGTGATCGTGCTTGCCGGGTCGGAGTTTCTGTGCCAAATTAACGTATTTGCATGCAAATGCACTGATCTAGCACGCGAAACAGCGATTCCGCACAGAAATACACTTCTGAAACGAAGAATCGTCGAATCTGACATAAGCTCGAATAAATCGTGATCGTGCTTGCCGGGTCGGAGTATCTGTGCCAATTTCACGTATTTGCATGCAAATGCACTGATCTAGCACGCGAAACAGCGATTCCGCACAGAAATACACTTCTGAAACGAAGAATCGTCGAATCTGACATAAGCTCGAATAAATTGTGATCGTGCTTGCCGGGTCGGAGTTTCTGTGCCAATTTCGCTTATTTGCATGCAAATGCACTGATCTGGCACGCGCAACAGCGATTCCGCACGGAAATACACTTCTGAAACGAAGAATCGTCGAATCTGACATAAGCTCTAATAAATCGTGATCGTGCATGCCGGGTCGGAGTTTCTGTGCCAATTTCGCATATTTGCATGCAAATGCACTTATCTAGCACGCGAAACAGCGATTCCGCACAGAAATACACTTCGGAAGCGAAGAATCTTCGAATCTGACATAGGCTCGAATAAATCGTGATCGTGCTTGCCGGGTCGGAGTTTCTGTGCCAATTTCGCATATTTGCATGCAAATGCACTGATCTAGCACGCGAAACAGCGATTCCGCACAGAAATACACTTCTGAAACGAAGAATCGTCGAATCTGATATAAGCTCGAATAAATCGGGATCGTGCTTGCCGGGTCGGAGTTTCCGTGCCAATTTCGCATATTTGTATGCAAATGCACTGATCTAGCACGCGAAACAGCGATTCCGCACAGAAATACACTTCTGAAACGAAGAATCGTCGAATCTGATATAAGCTCGAATAAATCGGGATCGTGCTTGCCGGGTCGGAGTTTCCGTGCCAATTTCGCATATTTGTATGCAAATGCACTGATCTAGCACGCGAAACAGCGATTCCGCACAGAAATACACTTCTGAAACGAAGAATCGTCGAATCTGACATAAGCTCGAATAAATCGTGATCGTGGTTGCCGGGTCGGAGTTTCCGTGCCAATTTCGCACATTTGCATGCAAATACACTGATCTAGCACGCGAAACAGCGATTCCGCACATAAATACACTTCTGAAACGAAGAACCGTCGAATCTGACAAGGGCACGAATAAATTGTGATCGTGCTTGCCGAATTGGAGTTTCCGTGCCAATTTCGCATACTTGTATGCAAATGCACTGATCTGGCACGCGAAACAGCGATTCCGCACAGAAATTCATTTGTGAAACGAATAATCGTCGAATCTGACATAAGCTCGAGTAAATCGTGATCGTGCTTGCCGGGCCGGAGTTTCTATTCCAATTTCGCATACTTGTATGCAAATGCACTGATCTGGCACGCGAAACAGCGATTCCGCACAGAAATACACTGCTGAAGCGAAGAATCGTCGAATCTGACATAAGCTCGAATAATTTGTGATCGTGATTGCCAGGCCGGAGTTTCTATTCCAATTTCGCATACTTGTATGCAAATGCACTGATCTAGCACGCGAAACAGCGACTCCGCACTGAAATTCATTTGTGAAACGAATAATCGTCGAATCTGACATAAGCTCGAAGAAATCGTGATCGTGCTTGACGGGCCGGAGTTTCTATTCCAATTTCGCATACTTGTATGCAAATGCACTGATCTAGTGCGCGAAACAGCGATTCCGCACAGAAATACACTTCGGAAGCGAAGAATCTTCGAATCTGACATAAGCTCGAATAAATCGTGATCGTGCTTGCCGGGTCGGAGTTTCTGTGCCAATTTCACGTATTTGCATGCAAATGCACTGATCTAGCACGCGAAACAGCGATTCCGCACAGAAATACACTTCTGAAACGAAGAATCGTCGAATCTGACATAAGCTCGAATAAATCGTGATCGTGCATGCCGGGTCGGAGTTTCTGTGCCAATTTCGCATATTTGCATGCAAATGCACTGATCTAGGACGCGAAACAGCGATTCCGCACAGAAATACACTTCTGAAACGAAGAACCGTCGAATCTGACAAGGGCTCGAATAAATTGTGATCGTGCTTGCCGAATCGGAGTTTCCGTGCCAATTTCGCATATTTGCATGCAAATGCACTGATCTAGGACGCGAAACAGCGATTCCGCACAGAAATACACTTCTGAAACGAAGAATCGTCGAATCTGATATAAGCTCGAATAAATCGGGATCGTGCTTGCCGGGTCGGAGTTTCCGTGCCAATTTCGCATATTTGTATGCAAATGCACTGATCTAGCACGCGAAACAGCGATTCCGCACAGAAATACACTTCTGAAACGAAGAATCGTCGAATCTGACATAAGATCGAATAAATTGTGATCGTGCTTGCCGCGTCGGAGTATCTGTGCCAATTTCGCGTATTTGCATGCAAATGCACTGATCTAGCACCCGAAATAGCGATTCCGCACAGAAATACACTTCTGAAACGAAGAATCGTCGAATCTGACATAAGCTCGAATAAATCGTGATCGTGTTTGCCGGGTCGAAGTTTCTGTGCCAATTTCTCATACTTGCATGCAAATGCACTGATCTAGCACGCAAGACAGCGATTCCGCACAGAAATACTCTTCTGAAACGAAGAATCGCCGAATCTGACATAAGCTCGAATAAATCGTGATCGTGGTTGCCGGGTCGGAGTTTCCGTGCCAATTTCGCACATTTGCATGCAAATACACTGATCTAGCACGCGAAACAGCGATTCCGCACAGAAATACACTTCTGAAACGAAGAACAGTCGAATCTGACAAGGGCTCGAATAAATTGTGATCGTGCTTGCCGAATTGGAGTTTCCGTGCCAATTTCGCATACTTGTATGCAAATGCACTGATCTGGCACGCGAAACAGCGATTCCGCACAGAAATACACTGCTGAAGCGAAGAATCGTCGAATCTGATATAAGCTCGAATAAATCGGGATCGTGCTTGCCGGGTCGGAGTTTCCGTGCAAATTTCGCATATTTGTATGCAAATGCACTGATCTAGCACGCGAAACAGCGATTCCGCACAGATATACACTTCTGAAACGAAGAATCGTCGAATCTGACATAAGCTCGAATAAATTGTGATCGTGCTTGCCGGGTCGGAGTTTCTGTGCCAATTTCGCATATTTGCATTCAAATGCACTGATCTGGCACGCGAAACAGCGATTCCGCACAGAAATACACTGCTGAAGCGAAGAATCGTCGAATCTGACATAAGCTCGAATACATCGTGATCGTGTTTGTCGGGTCGGAGTTTCTATTTCAATTTCTCATACTTGCATGCAAATGCACTGATCTAGCGCGCGAAACAGCGATTCCGCACAGAAATACACTTCGGAAGCGAAGAATCTTCGAATCTGACATAAGCTCAAATAAATCGTGATCGTGCTTGCCGGGTCGGAGTTTCTGTGCCAATTTCACGTATTTGCATGCAAATGCACTGAACTAGCACGCGAAACAGCGATTCCGCACAGAAATACACTTCTGAAACGAAGAATCGTCGAATCTGACATAAGCTCGAATAAATTGTGATCGTGCTTGCCGGGTCGGAGTTTCTGTGCCACTTTCGCTTATTTGCATGCAAATGCACTGATCTAGCACGCGCAACAGCGATTCCGCACAGAAATACACTTCTGAAACGAAGAATCGTCGAATCTGACATAAGCTCGAATAAATCGTGATCGTGCATGCCGGGTCGGAGTTTCTGTGCCAATTTCGCATATTTGCATGCAAATGCACTGATCTAGCACGCGAAACAGCGATTCCGCACAGAAATACACTTCTGAAACGAAGAACCGTCGAATCTGACATAAGCTCGAATAAATTGTGATCGTGCTTGCCGGGTCGGAGTATCTGTGCCAATTTCGCGTATTTGCATGCAAATGCACTGATCTAGCACGCGAAACAGCGATTCCGCACAGAAATACACTTCGGAAGCGAAGAATCTTCGAATCTGACATAGGCTCGAATAAATCGTGATCGTGCTTGCCGGGTCGGAGTTTCTGTGCCAATTTCGCATATTTGCATGCAAATGCACTGATCTAGCACGCGAAACAGCGATTCCGCACAGAAATACACTTCTGAAACGAAGAATCGTCGAATCTGATATAAGCTCGAATAAATCGGGATCGTGCTTGCCGGGTCGGAGTTTCCGTGCCAATTTCGCATATTTGTATGCAAATGCACTGATCTAGCACGCGAAACAGCGATTCCGCACAGAAATACACTTCTGAAACGAAGAATCGTCGAATCTGATATAAGCTCGAATAAATCGGGATCGTGCTTGCCGGGTCGGAGTTTCCGTGCCAATTTCGCATATTTGTATGCAAATGCACTGATCTAGCACGCGAAACAGCGATTCCGCACAGAAATACACTTCTGAAACGAAGAATCGTCGAATCTGACATAAGCTCGAATAAATCGTGATCGTGGTTGCCGGGTCGGAGTTTCCGTGCCAATTTCGCACATTTGCATGCAAATACACTGATCTAGCACGCGAAACAGCGATTCCGCACATAAATACACTTCTGAAACGAAGAACCGTCGAATCTGACAAGGGCTCGAATAAATTGTGATCGTGCTTGCCGAATTGGAGTTTCCGTGCCAATTTCGCATACTTGTATGCAAATGCACTGATCTGGCACGCGAAACAGCGATTCCGCACAGAAATACACTGCTGAAGCGAAGAATCGTCGAATCTGATATAAGCTCGAATAAATCGGGATCGTGCTTGCCGGGTCGGAGTTTCCGTGCGAATTTCGCATATTTGTATGCAAATGCACTGATCTAGCACGCGAAACAGCGATTCCGCACAGATATACACTTCTGAAACGAAGAATCGTCGAATCTGACATAAGCTCGAATAAATTGTGATCGTGCTTGCCGGGTCGGAGTTTCTGTGCCAATTTCGCATATTTGCATTCAAATGCACTGATCTGGCACGCGAAACAGCGATTCCGCACAGAAATACACTGCTGAAGCGAAGAATCGTCGAATCTGACATAAGCTCGAATACATCGTGATCGTGTTTGTCGGGTCGGAGTTTCTATTTCAATTTCTCATACTTGCATGCAAATGCACTGATCTAGCGCGCGAAACAGCGATTCCGCACAGAAATACACTTCGGAAGCGAAGAATCTTCGAATCTGACATAAGCTCAAATAAATCGTGATCGTGCTTGCCGGGTCGGAGTTTCTGTGCCAATTTCACGTATTTGCATGCAAATGCACTGAACTAGCACGCGAAACAGCGATTCCGCACAGAAATACACTTCTGAAACGAAGAATCGTCGAATCTGACATAAGCTCGAATAAATTGTGATCGTGCTTGCCGGGTCGGAGTTTCTGTGCCAATTTCGCTTATTTGCATGCAAATGCACTGATCTAGCACGCGCAACAGCGATTCCGCACAGAAATACACTTCTGAAACGAAGAATCGTCGAATCTGACATAAGCTCGAATAAATCGTGATCGTGCATGCCGGGTCGGAGTTTCTGTGCCAATTTCGCATATTTGCATGCAAATGCACTGATCTAGCACGCGAAACAGCGATTCCGCACAGAAATACACTTCTGAAACGAAGAATCGTCGAATCTGACATAAGCTCGAATAAATCGTGATAGTGTTTGCCGGGTCGAAGTTTCTGTGCCAATTTCTCATACTTGCATGCAAATGCACTGATCTAGCACGCGAAACAGCGATTCCGCACAGAAATACACTTCTGAAACGAAGAACCGTCGAATCTGACATAAGCTCGAATAAATTGTGATCGTGCTTGCCGGGTCGGAGTATCTGTGCCAATGTCGCGTATTTGCATGCAAATGCACTGATCTAGCACGCGAAACAGCGATTCCGCACAGAAATACACTTCTGAAACGAAGAATCGTCGAATCTGATATAAGCTCGAATAATTTGTGATCGTGCTGGCCGAAAAGGAGTTTCTATTCCAATTTCTCATACTTGCATGCAAATGCACTGATCTAGCGCGCGAAACAGCGATTCCGCACCGAAATACACTGCTGAAGCGAAGAATCGTCGAATCTGACATAAGCTCGAATAAATTGTGATCGTGCTTGCCGGGTCGGAGTTTCTGTGCCAATTTCGCATATTTGCATTCAAATGCACTGATCTAGCACGCGAAACAGCGATTCCGCACAGAAATACACTTCTGAAGCGAAGAATCGTCGAATCTGACATAAGCTCGAATAAATCGTGATCGTGATTGCCGGGTCGGAGTTTCTGTGCCAATTTCGCATATTTGCATGCAAATGCACTGATCTAGCACGCGAAACAGCGATTTCGCACAGAAATACACTTCTGAAACGAAGAATCGTCGAATCTGATATAAGCTCGAATAAATCGGGATCGTGCTTGCCGGGTCGGAGTTTCCGTGCCAATTTCGCATATTTGTATGCAAATGCACTGATCTATCACGCGAAACAGCGATTCCGCACAGAAATACACTTCTGAAGCGAAGAATCGTCGAATCTGACATAAGCTCGAATAAATCGTGATCGTGCTTGCCGGGTCGGAGTTTCTGTGCCAAATTAACGTATTTGCATGCAAATGCACTGATCTAGCACGCGAAACAGCGATTCCGCACAGAAATACACTTCTGAAACGAAGAATCGTCGAATCTGACATAAGCTCGAATAAATCGTGATCGTGCTTGCCGGGTCGGAGTTTCTGTGCCAATTTCGCATATTTGCATGCAAATGCACTGATCTAGCACGCGAAACAGCGATTCCGCACAGAAATACACTTCTGAAATGAAGAATCGTCGAATCTGATATAAGCTCGAATAAATCGGGATCGTGCTTGCCGGGTCGGAGTTTCTGTGCCAATTTCGCATATTTGCATTCAAATGCACTGATCTGGCACGCGAAACAGCGATTCCGCACAGAAATACACTGCTGAAGCGAAGAATCGTCGAATCTGACATAAGCTCCAATACATCGTGATCGTGTTTGTCGGGTCGGAGTTTCTATTCCAATTTCTCATACTTGCATGCAAATGCACTGATCTAGATCGCGAAACAGCGATTCCGCACAGAAATACACTTCGGAAGCGAAGAATCTTCGAATCTGACATAAGCTCGAATAAATCGTGATCGTGCTTGCCGGGTCGGAGTTTCTGTGCCAATTTCACGTATTTGCATGCAAACGCACTGATCTAGCACGCGAAACAGCGATTCCGCACAGAAATACACTTCTGAAACGAAGGATCGTCGAATCTGACATAAGCTCGAATACATCGTGATCGTGTTTGTCGGGTCGGAGTTTCTATTCCAATTTCTCATACTTGCATGCAAATGCACTGATCTAGCGCGCGAAACAGCGATTCCGCACAGAAATACACTTCGGAAGCGAAGAAACTTCGAATCTGACATAAGCTCGAATAAATCGTGATCGTGCTTGCCGGGTCGGAGTTTCTGTGCCAATTTCACGTATTTGCATGCAAATGCACTGATCTAGCACGCGAAACAGCGATTCCGCACAGAAATACACTTCTGAAGCGAAGAATCGTCGAATCTGACATAAGCTCGAATAAATTGTGATCGTGCTTGCCGGGTCGGAGTTTCTGTGCCAATTTCGCTTATTTGCATGCAAATGCACTGATCTGGCACGCGCAACAGCGATTCCGCACAGAAATACACTTCTGAAACGAAGAATCGTCGAATCTGACATAAGCTCGAATAAATTGTGATCGTGCTTGCCGGGTCGGAGTTTCTGTGCCAATTTCGCATATTTGCATTCAAATGCACTGAACTGGCACGCGAAACAGCGATTCCGCACAGAAATACACTACTGAAGCGAAGAATCGTCGAATCTGACATAAGCTCGAATACATCGTGATCGTGTTTGTCGGGTCGGAGTTTCTATTCCAATTTCTCATACTTGCATGCAAATGCACTGATCTAGCGCGCGAAACAGCGATTCCGCACAGAAATACACTTCGGAAGCGAAGAATCTTCGAATCTGACATAAGCTCGAATAAATCGTGATCGTGCTTGCCGGGTCGGAGTTTCTGTGCCAATTTCACGTATTTGCATGCAAATGCACTGATCTAGCACGCGAAACAGCGATTCCGCACAGAAATACACTTCTGAAACGAAGAATCGTCGAATCTGACATAAGCTCGAATAAATTGTGATCGTGCTTGCCGGGTCGGAGTTTCTGTGCCAATTTCGCTTATTTGCATGCAAATGCACTGATCTAGCACGCAAGACAGCGATTCCGCACAGAAATACTCTTCTGAAACGAAGAATTGTCGAATCTGACATAAGCTCGAATAAATCGTGATCGTGGTTGCCGGGTCGGAGTTTCCGTGCCAATTTCGCACATTTGCATGCAAATACACTGATCTAGCACGCGAAACAGCGATTCCGCACAGAAATACACTTCTGAAACGAAGAATCGTCGAATCTGACATAAGCTCAAATAAATTGTGATCGTGCTTGCCGGGTCGGAGTATCTGTGCCAATTTCACGTATTTGCATGCAAATGCACTGATCTAGCACGCGAAACAGCGATTCCGCACAGAAATACACTTCTGAAACGAAGAATCGTCGAATCTGACATAAGCTCGAATAAATTGTGATCGTGCTTGCCGGGTCGGAGTTTCTGTGCCAATTTCGCTTATTTGCATGCAAATGCACTGATCTGGCACGCGCAACAGCGATTCCGCACGGAAATACACTTCTGAAACGAAGAATCGTCGAATCTGACATAAGCTCTAATAAATCGTGATCGTGCATGCCGGGTCGGAGTTTCTGTGCCAATT
The DNA here is from genome assembly GCF_051020765.1 of Lasioglossum baleicum. NCBI lineage: Eukaryota > Metazoa > Arthropoda > Insecta > Hymenoptera > Halictidae > Lasioglossum > Lasioglossum baleicum. The sequence continues at coordinate 68,153 of NW_027469711.1, forward strand.
TCGCATATTTGCATGCAAATGCACTTATCTAGCACGCGAAACAGCGATTCCGCACAGAAATACACTTCTGAAACGAAGAATCTTCGAATCTGACATAAGCTCGAATAAATCGTGATCGTGTTTGCCGGGTCGGAGTTTCTATTCCAATTTCTCATACTTGCATGCAAATGCACTGATCTAGCGCGCGAAACAGCGATTCCGCACAGAAATACACTTCGGAAGCGAAGAATCTTCGAATCTGACATAAGCTCGAATAAATCGTGATCGTGCTTGCCGGGTCGGAGTTTCTGTGCCAATTTCACGTATTTGCATGAAAATGCACTGATCTAGCACGCGAAACAGCGGTTCCGCACAGAAATACACTTCTGAAACGAAGAATCGTCGAATCTGACATAAGCTCGAATAAATCGTGATCGTGCATGCCGGGTCGGAGTTTCTGTGCCAATTTCGCATATTTGCATGCAAATGCACTGATCTAGCACGCGAAACAGCGATTCCGCACAGAAATACACTTCTGAAACGAAGAATCGTCGAATCTGACATAAGCTCGAATAAATCGTGATCGTGTTTGCCGGGTCGAAGTTTCTGTGCCAATTTCTCATACTTGCATGCAAATGCACTGATCTAGCACGCAAGACAGCGATTCCGCACAGAAATACTCTTCTGAAACGAAGAATCGTCGAATCTGACATAAGCTCGAATAAATCGTGATCGTGGTTGCCGGGTCGGACTTTCCGTGCCAATTTCGCACATTTGCATGCAAATAGACTGATCTAGCACGCGAAACACCGATTCCGCACAGAAATACACTTCTGAAACGAAGAACCGTCGAATCTGACAAGGGCTCGAATAAATTGTGATCGTGCTTGCCGAATTGGAGTTTCCGTGCCAATCTCGCATATTTGTATGCAAATGCACTGATCTAGCACGCGAAACAGCGATTCCGCACAGAAATACACTTCTGAAACGAAGAATCGTCGAATCTGATATAAGCTCGAATAATTTGTGATCGTGCTTGCCGAAAAGGAGTTTCTATTCCAATTTCTCATACTTGCATGCAAATGCACTGATCTAGCGCGCGAAACAGCGATTCCGCACAGAAATACACTGCTGAAGCGAAGAATCGTCGAATCTGACATAAGCTCGAATAAATTGTGATCGTGCTTGCCGGGTCGGAGTTTCTGTGCCAATTTCGCATATTTGCATTCAAATGCACTGATCTAGCACGCGAAACAGCGATTCCGCACAGAAATACACTTCTGAAGCGAAGAATCGTCGAATCTGACATAAGCTCGAATAAATCGTGATCGTGATTGCCGGGTCGGAGTTTCTGTGCCAATTTCGCATATTTGCATGCAAATGCACTGATCTAGCACGCGAAACAGCGATTCCGCACAGAAATACACTTCTGAAACGAAGAATCGTCGAATCTGATATAAGCTCGAATAAATCGGGATCGTGCTTGCCGGGTCGGAGTTTCCGTGCCAATTTCGCATATTTGTATGCAAATGCACTGATCTATCACGCGAAACAGCGATTCCGCACAGAAATACACTTCTGAAGCGAAGAATCGTCGAATCTGACATAAGCTCGAATAAATCGTGATCGTGCTTGCCGGGTCGGAGTTTCTGTGCCAAATTAACGTATTTGCATGCAAATGCACTGATCTAGCACGCGAAACAGCGATTCCGCACAGAAATACACTTCTGAAACGAAGAATCGTCGAATCTGACATAAGCTCGAATAAATCGTGATCGTGCTTGCCGGGTCGGAGTTTCTGTGCCAATTTCGCATATTTGCATGCAAATGCACTGATCTAGCACGCGAAACAGCGATTCCGCACAGAAATACACTTCTGAAATGAAGAATCGTCGAATCTGATATAAGCTCGAATAAATCGGGATCGTGCTTGCCGGGTCGGAGTTTCTGTGCCAATTTCGCATATTTGCATTCAAATGCACTGATCTGGCACGCGAAACAGCGATTCCGCACAGAAATACACTGCTGAAGCGAAGAATCGTCGAATCTGACATAAGCTCCAATACATCGTGATCGTGTTTGTCGGGTCGGAGTTTCTATTCCAATTTCTCATACTTGCATGCAAATGCACTGATCTAGATCGCGAAACAGCGATTCCGCACAGAAATACACTTCGGAAGCGAAGAATCTTCGAATCTGACATAAGCTCGAATAAATCGTGATCGTGCTTGCCGGGTCGGAGTTTCTGTGCCAATTTCACGTATTTGCATGCAAATGCACTGATCTAGCACGCGAAACAGCGATTCCGCACAGAAATACACTTCTGAAACGAAGAATCGTCGAATCTGACATAAGGTCGAATACATCGTGATCGTGTTTGTCGGGTCGGAGTTTCTATTCCAATTTCTCATACTTGCATGCAAATGCACTGATCTAGCGCGCGAAACAGCGATTCCGCACAGAAATACACTTCGGAAGCGAAGAAACTTCGAATCTGACATAAGCTCGAATAAATCGTGATCGTGCTTGCCGGGTCGGAGTTTCTGTGCCAATTTCACGTATTTGCATGCAAATGCACTGATCTAGCACGCGAAACAGCGATTCCGCACAGAAATACACTTCTGAAACGAAGAATCGTCGAATCTGACATAAGCTCGAATAAATCGTGATCGTGGTTGCCGGGTCGGACTTTCCGTGCCAATTTCGCACATTTGCATGCAAATACACTGATCTAGCACGCGAAACACCGATTCCGCACAGAAATACACTTCTGAAACGAAGAACCGTCGAATCTGACAAGGGCTCGAATAAATTGTGATCGTGCTTGCCGAATTGGAGTTTCCGTGCCAATCTCGCATATTTGTATGCAAATGCACTGATCTAGCACGCGAAACAGCGATTCCGCACAGAAATACACTTCTGAAACGAAGAATCGTCGAATCTGACATAAGCTCGAATAATTTGTGATCGTGCTTGCCGAAAAGGAGTTTCTATTCCAATTTCTCATACTTGCATGCAAATGCACTGATCTAGCGCGCGAAACAGCGATTCCGCACAGAAATACACTGCTGAAGCGAAGAATCGTCGAATCTGACATAAGCTCGAATAAATTGTGATCGTGCTTGCCGGGTCGGAGTTTCTGTGCCAATTTCGCATATTTGCATTCAAATGCACTGATCTAGCACGCGAAACAGCGATTCCGCACAGAAATACACTTCTGAAGCGAAGAATCGTCGAATCTGACATAAGCTCGAATAAATCGTGATCGTGATTGCCGGGTCGGAGTTTCTGTGCCAATTTCGCATATTTGCATGCAAATGCACTGATCTAGCACGCGAAACAGCGATTCCGCACAGAAATACACTTCTGAAACGAAGAATCGTCGAATCTGATATAAGCTCGAATAAATCGGGATCGTGCTTGCCGGGTCGGAGTTTCCGTGCCAATTTCGCATATTTGTATGCAAATGCACTGATCTATCACGCGAAACAGCGATTCCGCACAGAAATACACTTCTGAAGCGAAGAATCGTCGAATCTGACATAAGCTCGAATAAATCGTGATCGTGCTTGCCGGGTCGGAGTTTCTGTGCCAAATTAACGTATTTGCATGCAAATGCACTGATCTAGCACGCGAAACAGCGATTCCGCACAGAAATACACTTCTGAAACGAAGAATCGTCGAATCTGACATAAGCTCGAATAAATCGTGATCGTGCTTGCCGGGTCGGAGTTTCTGTGCCAATTTCGCATATTTGCATGCAAATGCACTGATCTAGCACGCGAAACAGCGATTCCGCACAGAAATACACTTCTGAAATGAAGAATCGTCGAATCTGATATAAGCTCGAATAAATCGGGATCGTGCTTGCCGGGTCGGAGTTTCTGTGCCAATTTCGCATATTTGCATTCAAATGCACTGATCTGGCACGCGAAACAGCGATTCCGCACAGAAATACACTGCTGAAGCGAAGAATCGTCGAATCTGACATAAGCTCCAATACATCGTGATCGTGTTTGTCGGGTCGGAGTTTCTATTCCAATTTCTCATACTTGCATGCAAATGCACTGATCTAGATCGCGAAACAGCGATTCCGCACAGAAATACACTTCGGAAGCGAAGAATCTTCGAATCTGACATAAGCTCGAATAAATCGTGATCGTGCTTGCCGGGTCGGAGTTTCTGTGCCAATTTCACGTATTTGCATGCAAATGCACTGATCTAGCACGCGAAACAGCGATTCCGCACAGAAATACACTTCTGAAACGAAGAATCGTCGAATCTGACATAAGCTCGAATACATCGTGATCGTGTTTGTCGGGTCGGAGTTTCTATTCCAATTTCTCATACTTGCATGCAAATGCACTGATCTAGCGCGCGAAACAGCGATTCCGCACAGAAATACACTTCGGAAGCGAAGAAACTTCGAATCTGACATAAGCTCGAATAAATCGTGATCGTGCTTGCCGGGTCGGAGTTTCTGTGCCAATTTCACGTATTTGCATGCAAATGCACTGATCTAGCACGCGAAACAGCGATTCCGCACAGAAATACACTTCTGAAACGAAGAATCGTCGAATCTGACATAAGCTCGAATAAATTGTGATCGTGCTTGCCGGGTCGGAGTTTCTGTGCCAATTTCGCTTATTTGCATGCAAATGCACTGATCTGGCACGCGCAACAGCGATTCCGCACAGAAATACACTTCTGAAACGAAGAATCGTCGAATCTGACATAAGCTCGAATAAATTGTGATCGTGCTTGCCGGGTCGGAGTTTCTGTGCCAATTTCGCATATTTGCATTCAAATGCACTGATCTGGCACGCGAAACAGCGATTCCGCACAGAAATACACTACTGAAGCGAAGAATCGTCGAATCTGACATAAGCTCGAATACATCGTGATCGTGTTTGTCGGGTCGGAGTTTCTATTCCAATTTCTCATACTTGCATGCAAATGCACTGATCTAGCGCGCGAAACAGCGATTCCGCACAGAAATACACTTCGGAAGCGAAGAATCTTCGAATCTGACATAAGCTCGAATAAATCGTGATCGTGCTTGCCGGGTCGGAGTTTCTGTGCCAATTTCACGTATTTGCATGCAAATGCACTGATCTAGCACGCGAAACAGCGATTCCGCACAGAAATACACTTCTGAAGCGAAGAATCGTCGAATCTGACATAAGCTCGAATAAATCGTGATCGTGATTGCCGGGTCGGAGTTTCTGTGCCAATTTCGCATATTTGCATGCAAATGCACTGATCTAGCACGCGAAACAGCGATTCCGCACAGAAATACACTTCTGAAACGAAGAATCGTCGAATCTGATATAAGCTCGAATAAATCGGGATCGTGCTTGCCGGGTCGGAGTTTCCGTGCCAATTTCGCATATTTGTATGCAAATGCACTGATCTATCACGCGAAACAGCGATTCCGCACAGAAATACACTTCTGAAGCGAAGAATCGTCGAATCTGACATAAGCTCGAATAAATCGTGATCGTGCTTGCCGGGTCGGAGTTTCTGTGCCAAATTAACGTATTTGCATGCAAATGCACTGATCTAGCACGCGAAACAGCGATTCCGCACAGAAATACACTTCTGAAACGAAGAATCGTCGAATCTGACATAAGCTCGAATAAATCGTGATCGTGCTTGCCGGGTCGGAGTTTCTGTGCCAATTTCGCATATTTGCATGCAAATGCACTGATCTAGCACGCGAAACAGCGATTCCGCACAGAAATACACTTCTGAAATGAAGAATCGTCGAATCTGATATAAGCTCGAATAAATCGGGATCGTGCTTGCCGGGTCGGAGTTTCTGTGCCAATTTCGCATATTTGCATTCAAATGCACTGATCTGGCACGCGAAACAGCGATTCCGCACAGAAATACACTGCTGAAGCGAAGAATCGTCGAATCTGACATAAGCTCCAATACATCGTGATCGTGTTTGTCGGGTCGGAGTTTCTATTCCAATTTCTCATACTTGCATGCAAATGCACTGATCTAGATCGCGAAACAGCGATTCCGCACAGAAATACACTTCGGAAGCGAAGAATCTTCGAATCTGACATAAGCTCGAATAAATCGTGATCGTGCTTGCCGGGTCGGAGTTTCTGTGCCAATTTCACGTATTTGCATGCAAATGCACTGATCTAGCACGCGAAACAGCGATTCCGCACAGAAATACACTTCTGAAACGAAGAATCGTCGAATCTGACATAAGCTCGAATACATCGTGATCGTGTTTGTCGGGTCGGAGTTTCTATTCCAATTTCTCATACTTGCATGCAAATGCACTGATCTAGCGCGCGAAACAGCGATTCCGCACAGAAATACACTTCGGAAGCGAAGAAACTTCGAATCTGACATAAGCTCGAATAAATCGTGATCGTGCTTGCCGGGTCGGAGTTTCTGTGCCAATTTCACGTATTTGCATGCAAATGCACTGATCTAG